>NC_046222.1:120751597-120999793 GCF_009819885.2 Catharus ustulatus
GCCCCCATGAGTTGATATGGCCCATAAATTCCACTGTGGGAAGGCTGAAAAAATGGGAGAGATTTTACACAGTGGTCAGATTTCAATTCTTCCGGCAGCTGATCACTGTGACATTGAAGTCACAAGAAAACTATTTTTTTGTGGTGAAGTCTCCATAGACAAAGCAAGAGGGACTCCTTTGACTAAGAAATTGTAGAAAGACTATTTTAGAGATGGTAAACTAACTGATTTGTTTCTGTAAATTGTCAGTGTGAAAGAAAAGAGTTGGGGAGGAGAAGAATTGTTCTGAAAGTTTTAATCTGAATCTTCTTATTATTTTTTCCTTTTATTTTGTGTTAATAAAGTCTTCTTTATACTCTGCAAACTTTGAGCCTTCTTTGCTCGTCTCCTAATCCTGTCTCACAGCAGAAAATGAGTAAACAGTTCTAGTGACTCCACTGGCAATTTAGCCAGAGCTAAACACACCACATAAATTGGTGCTTTGGCTGGGAAATCTCAAACTGGCAAACCAAAACTACCACAGCAGAGCACGAGGAATTGGCCACAGGGACGTGCCAGGGACTTGTGGGCAGTGGCTGAAAGTGCCACGGGAGGCCGGGGAGCAGGGGTGTCCCTCAGGGCTCACTCAGATACCAATTACAGTAATTTCACGATTATCAGCCGCACCATTTTGATTAAAATTTTGGTCCGAACCCAAAGGGTGGCTTATAATCATGCAGCTTATATACGGACAAAGAAAAAAAGTTGCTGGTTTAGTTTGGAGGACAGGTGTCTGCTGAGAAAGGCAGGAGCTTCTCTTTGAAATGGAGAATGTAAACCCCCTCCCTCCAATTATTATCATTTTGAAATCAAGGGGCTCTCAGGCAAAGATATGGGAATTAGGAATAACAGTTCTTTCCTAGGGAAATTAAAATAGAAATACAGTACTACAAAGAACAAACCCCAAACCCTGACACAGTCAGAGTACAACCTGACACCCGTCAGGCAGGGTGTTGGCAGCAGTCCCATTCCATGGTGGCTGCATCCTCCTGCAGTGACAGATGTGGCTCAGTTGGAGCAGTGCTCCTGTACAAGGTGCAGTTTCCCTCTGGAGCTCCAGTGGGGATGTGGAGAAATCCGGTTTTCCTCTGGAGTCCAGTGGAGAAAGGGGCTCCCTTAGTGTCCCAAACCCTCTGTTTTTATCTTGGTAAGAAATGTTGGGCTCTTCCCCCTGGCTGGAGCAACTCCCAATGGGATGCAGTAATTTTATCAGTGCCACAGTGGGACTCAATGGCCATGAGCAGAAAATGACTGGCTGGAGGAAGGATGGGTTGTGAAAAGATAAAGAACAATGCCCTGCCTGGTTTCAATGGATGGCCCATTAGCAGAATATCTCCCAGGGAGATCAGGATCACTGCCCCCACCCTCAACAGATGGTGATAGTATAGATACTTTTTATCACAGCCTGTGTTGTAACGTGCGGCTTATAATCAGGTGAAATTACTGTGCTTGCAGGAAGTGCAGGAATTCTTTTCTAAGGGTTTTTTCTGGAAAAGGCAGAAGTTGTCACAGTGCCCCATGCACTTGGCTGGTTGCATGGCCTCTTTGCTTAGCCAGGTGGCTTTGTTTAAACACAGAATATTTGAGAATTGACATTCAAGTGATTTTGGTTAGCACTAAAATGTTGTTTTACTGTGGTAACTGAGTTTGTCACAGCTTCGTCTCTGGGATAGTTTCAGGAAAGGGATTTCAAAAAGACCTGCTTGCTGTGGAGAGTGTGCTAAATTTCCCTTGAGAATGACGAGATTTTTCTTTAATGTAGTTTGTATCTTATCAAATCATTTTACTTTTCACTTGGTTGTTTCAAATACTGACCTCTGAGTGGCAGGTCGCTGTAGTCCTTACTAGCTACTGAATGTAAAGATATTTTAAAATATCTGGTGATACTTTGTGGGTTAAGTAGTGACACCATAAAGAACAAGATGAAAACCCAGTCTCCTCTACATCTAAACATAGATTTCCATTGTCTGTTCATGACATACATGGATTTCAGGAGCTTCTTTTGATACCTTTACCCTTTTTTTGAAGGTAAAAGAAACCATGTGAAATCCTTTTAAAATTAAGTCAGTCCATAGAGAAACTATTTTTCTTCAGTTTTTTAAAAAATCTATATGAATAAGAAGTAAGAAAAAAATAATTAATTTTATTTTCTTGCTGCAAATCCTAAAAATATATGCTCATCTCTACGTGGAAGTAACAAAGGTATTAAAATTGACTGTTGACTCAGGAAAGACTGAAAAAGCATAGAAACAAATATCAATGGGCTACAAAAACGAAAGAAAATCAAAGGGAAAGAGGGAAGGAAGGAAGGAAAAGAAAGAAAGAAAAAGAGAAAGAAAGAAAGAAAGAAAGAAAGAAAGAAAGAAAGAAAAAGAAAAGAAAGAAAAAAAAGAAAGAAAAAAAGAAAAAAGAAAGAAAGAAAAAAAGAAAAAAGAAAGAAAGAAAAAAGAAAGAAAAGAAGAAAGAAAGAAAGAAAAAAAAGAAAGAAAAAAAGAAAAAAGAAAGAAAAGAAAAAGAAAGAAAGAAAGAAAAAAAGAAAAAAGAAAAGAAAAGAAAAAAGAAAAAAGAAAAAATGAAGAAAAAGAAAAAAGAAAAAGAAAGAAAAAAAGAAAAAAGAAAGAAAGAAAAAAAGAAAAAAGAAGAAAGAAAGAAAGAAAGAAAGAAAGAAAGAAAGAAAGAAAGAAAGAAAGAAAAAAGAAAGAAAGAAAGAAAGAAGAAAGAAAGAAAGAAAGAAAGAAAGAAAGAAAGAAAGAAAGAAAGAAGAAAGAAGAAAAAGAAAAGAACGAACTTCTAAACTCCATTCCACTCATAAAATGTTACATCCTGGCATTACTCAGCGTTACAGGAACGCACGCTTACAGAATGATCTATTAAAAAATCACGTTTTAGCCACAACTGACAGTTTTCATCCCGTTCCTAAAAGGAAGGATGAATCTTTGGGCTTTCCCGGGAAATTCGGGGAATTTGGGATTTTGAGGAATTTGGGGAAGCGGCCGCCGCTCGCAGGCCCGGTCCGGCGCTGCCACCCGGTGGCCATCGCTGGTACTGCAGCGCCTCGCTCCCGGCCGGAACCCCCGCGGCTCCCGGGCAGGATCTGGGGAAATCCCAACTCTGGAAAGCGTCTGGGACCCGGGGATGGACCGCTCACACCACAGCACAAGAAAGCGAAATTAAAACAATTCAAAGTTTGTCCCGGAGATTGCCCTAATGACGTACAAAAATAAAAAGGATGGGGAGAGAAGCACAAAGGAGGATCCGCACTCCCATTCCTGTGTTCGGAGCTCTTTGCAGACATAGATGGAAATGTCTGGAGGCTGCAAAGGACTGGTCTACATGGAGGGCCAGGTCTGAGTGCCACAGATACATTTCTATACAGTCAGCTGATTTCTCTAAGCACCAAAACATCCTGAAATACCAAATTCCTGCTACTCACAGTGCTGTGGGACGGCAACTGGACCCTACAGGCAATGCCACGCTACTTCCATGGAGAAACTAATTCCATTGGTGTAATTAATGTTTCTTTTGTGTCTGATGGGGTAGATATCAGCAGTACTGAGCTGACTTTGGACTCGATGATCTTAAAGTCCTTTTCCAGTCTGACTTCTATGATTTTGTGATGGGATATGTGAGGGCTGCTAAATACAGTCCATGCATTCTTTGTGGTCACCTGCACCTCCTAGGAAAAAGAAAAGTTTTCCTGCTTGAGAAGCCTCGATGGTGCATCTGATCTAAACTCGTTCCTGAGTCCTCAGGAAAGGCAACAGAGCTGGAAGATTCTCACAAAGCACAGCTGTGCAGTTTGCAGCTTCACTCTGGTCTTGGCAGGATGTTCCTTGAATACATAATTTAAATTTGTCCCACCCCTTTAATACCTGGAAACTGAGATGTTTTCTTAATTCTTCTTTTTTTCCCCCCAACAACTCCATGCAAGTTCTCCATTAACCATCTTTGGTTTTTCATCTTCTCAGAGACTTAATTAATGACAAAATTCATATGCAAGAATTCATTAAAGACCTGATCTGAGTTTCTTCAAACATTCAGCCTCAGAATCTAAAAAAATGACATTTCTGTTGTTTGCAGTTAGAAGAAGATAATCTGCTCTTGTTAGAACATGACCTCCAGGATTTGTCTTCAGATACAGACAAAGTAATATTTCCTTTGACACGAGTTCTGCCACCCACTTCTTTGCCTTTCTTTAATTTTTTAAACCTTCATCAATATATTGTGGTATTTCCTTCTTTTTCTGTCTTGCTCTTGATTTATCATTCCACATTAGAGAGAAATCATTTTTCAATGCAAGGTCATGTTGACCCCCACTTAATCTTTGCCTGCATTCTGCATTATCACTTGAAAACATCAAACTGAATCTAACAAAGATGTTTTAGAGCTCTGAAATCCCTTCTTGTCACTGCTTCAGTAGAAGGGAAGCACCTCAGTCATCCTAAATGGAGTTGTGCTAAGTTAGATCACTATTAAATGTTTATTCTTGTATTTGAGAAGTAGAAGAGATGTTTTAGTGTGAGAAAGGAGTGAATCAGGCAAGAACAACTTTCAAAAGCTTTTCTGGAGCAGGTGGGTAGTTGGAAAGAAAGGAAAACAAAAAAAAAAAAACAAATCCAGAGCCCAGAAATTTTTAGGTGTGCACATCCCTTGAAGGCATCCTTGCCCAATCTACATCTCCAAACCTGCAATTCCTGACTTCAGCCTCAGAGGAGAATTTCCACTCCTCATCTTTCAGGTACATTATCAATCTCTCCTGTACATTATTGATTTCATTTACAAAGCCAGGGCTAAAATGATGACTGATGATTCAACACCCTTGAAAATATTTTATCTACTAATGAAAACATCACAAAATTTTTGCCTCAGTAAATACAGCGCAAAGTGGTAAAAGGGCAGAGCAGCAATTGCTAAATTTAGTGCCTTTACCACAAAACAAACAAAAAGGACAACAAATGAAGACAAATCATCCTGTGGAAGATGAAACAAACCATGATAAAAAATTCCATCAGGCAGTTCCAATTTATGAATTACCTTTTACAACACAAACCAGTGGGGGAATTGCTGAGGTTGTTCCTTACCTGACTTGTTCTTGCACTCGATGTCGTAGCCGGTGATGGGGCTGTTGCCGTCGAAGCCCATGGTCCACCTGAGGGCGATGCTCCGAGCTCTCACCTCCCGAATCTCAATCTCAGGGGGGTCAGGGGGTTCTGGGCAAACACACACACACAGCTCTGCTCAGAACACACCCCATCCTCTCCACAGGGCACACCAACCTGGCCCAGCCTTCCTGGCATTTCTCTGGGTGTTCGTGGGGACCCTGATCCTGTTATTCACCTGCTGGAAGTATCAGCACTTCCCAGCTCTGTAATCTTTCTTGGTTGCATTTCCTTAAAATCACTCCAGCTTGGACTTTCATTCCAGGAAAAATGTTTTACCACGAACACCAGGTTTCCCTGATACTTCTATCAGTGATTTTATTAAAAATGTGGTTGGAAAAATATGAATACTAAACTCAAAAGTGCTAAATTTGGTTGGGAGAGAGAGTAAAATTTCTGTCTCTTCGAGCATTTTTAAAAGTCCTAATTTAATAACAGAATAATTTGATAAAATTATTCTAAAAGCTCCTCTGCCTCTGAAGTTAATATTGTAAATAATCACTACCTAGGCCCATTCTAGTGTCCCTTTAAATTGTCATGGCAGCTTAGATGAGCAGTGGTGGAACTGGGAACCTGCCCCCAAACTCCACCTGAGTTTTTCAACAGGGCTGCCTTAGGCATCCTCTGGAATCTTGCTGCTACTTGGAATGAAGGGCAGGGAGGGAGAAATCTGCAAGTTGTAGGAATTTGCTGTGTGCAGGCTCAGAGAGGCACAGGAGGAACCAGCAGCACATGGGAACGAGCAGTGGCTGGTGGCTGAGTCCTGCCTGTGCCCTGCATCTCAAATATTGTCACCTCTCCAGGACTTGCTGTTTCTGCCCTGTGGGAGGGGAAACCCAGCCCCAGGCAACATAAATTCCTAGAGTTTGGATTGTGCAAACTGCTCACAATTTATCTTGACTGATTAAACTTGAAATATTTTGCTTTAAGTTCCACAGTAGGTTTAACATTTCTCTAGAGATGAAGTGAGATCACTTTTGCTTTATTTCAGACATTTATTCTTTAAAATCAAATGAAACCAGCTCTCCCTCAATCCTCCATATCCACAGTCCTTACTGAAGATATCAATTTTAAGTATCTTTGGCAATTGTCAACTAACGTATTTAAGAAAAAAAAATCTAATTAATTTGTACAGATCTAGAAGGACTCAAGCTTATCTTTTCTTTTGATTTAATCTGTGATGCTGGAAAATGAAAGACTGAGAACCTTAATGCAGCTTCTCATTTCTTTGACAATGAGGAAGACATTTAATTAGGAATCAGAACCTCCCTCCCCCAGCAGATTTCTACCCTTCCTGTCCCACAATAGCTGTGGGTTTTTTCCTCGTGTTGTGCTCTGCCTACCTTGCACAGTGAGCTGAATTATTCCACGATCCTCCCCGTAAGAATTGATGGCGTGGCAGGAGAAGAAGCCAGAATCCTCACGCACAGTTGGCAGAATCTACAGGAGGTTGGAAAAGAGGTGATGGATTGAACAGCACACAGAGAAAATAAACCCACAGCCTGTCTGTGTGGTGCAAGAAAAATCGCCCAGACTGTTCTCCCTGACAGCAATAAATAGCTATTGCAGGTTACAAACATGCATTTGCATAGCAAAGCTTCCAAAATACTGAGATTATCAAAGCCAGCAGCACCTGGGCTGAGGACAGAGAGTACCAGCTCGACATGTGTAGTCAGGAGCTGGAGCTCCACCTATTCCTGCAGCTTCTCCTCAGGAGCCTTGTTTCCAGCTCCTCACAAGTTTGCCAAGTGTTTAACTGTTGGCTGAAATTTGCCATACAAAATGGTGCCTCCTGCTGCCTCCAAATTTTTCCGGTTATTTCTGAAAATAACTCAAGTTGCTCAAGTCTGTGTGGAGGAAATAAAGGTTCAAACACCGGTGGTGAGCCCTGTAGCATTCAGCATGGTGTCTCATAATAAAGTTTCCTGTGGTCTTTCTTTTCAATTTGTTGTTTAACAGCACGGGAATTTATATATAATATTTACAAACATGTTCATAATGATATTTTTCTACAGGACCACTGCTTCATTCAAGGTACAAGAAAGATATTTTTATTTTAAAATGAACAGATATTTGAAATACCATTTCCATTGCAGTGTTCAGTGTGCTGCTCCACAATTTATTCACTGCACACTGTTCAAAGTGTGCCCTGAAAACAGACATTCATTTTCTCACAGCATTTTCCTGGGAGTTCACCCATTGCAGAAACACGAGTGAATTTATTTTCATCAGCCCTGACACCATGAAGAGCATTGCCACCATTTCATGTAGGGAATTAAGGAAGCAGATGTATGATAACGTTTGTGGCTGCTTGACAAGTTGCCACATATTAGCTGAGCCATGGAAACTCCACGTGCTCTTTATTCCTCAGCAAAACCCAGGTGATGTGAGCACAATTCTCAGTCACCACTGGTTAGGATAAATGGATTAATTTCCCACTTGCTGCAAGGAAATTGGAGAGTTATCATCTGAGATGTGGCAACTTATCAAGCTCTGTTCGCTTGCACGTGTGGCTGAAATTGGAGACAGGGAAACAAAAATTTCCAGAGCCCAGTTTGAGACATGTAGAGCCTTCTCCCCCTCCCTCAGAGCCCTGAGCAATAAACAGCCTTTCATGTGCTCATAACAGCTTCCACTGAGTTCAGCTGCAGCCAGGAGGGCTTAGTACTTCTGCAAATCAGACCCCAAGGGCTCAAGGAGAGCACCCGGAAAACAAAGAACACACAATTATTGGCCACCTGTCAAAAGTTTGGTCTCAAAAATCAGCTGTGTATCACACAGTGCAATTCATTACTCAACCCTAATTCAGCCTCAGTGAAAATCCAAGTCCTGTCTCACTGAGGCAGGGGTCCTGCAGAAAAAAATAAAAGCTGAATGCACAACTAAAGATCACATCATCATGCAAAAACACTGAGCTCAAAGCTTCAGAGACAGCCTTAATCTGCCACTTTCTGCTTTTTGGGGTGTTTTATCTCTCAGAAGTAGAAGGTTTTGTATGTAGCACACATGGGTGTAGAAGACCATTGCTGTGCACAGCTGCTTCAGAAAACTCTCCAAGCAGGGCTCCAGCCTTGCAAATAGAAGGAAATAGAATAGAATATTTCCAAATAGAAATATTGTTGTATATCCAGGGGTTATCTTAGTAAAATCAACAAGAAGAATGATGGCAGAGAGGCCTAGGGCTCAATCCTATAACTAAATATTATTTGTATCACAAAAAATACTAATGGGAATAAAGTCACACATAGAATTTATTCTTCCTCATAGAAATCAATGGCAAAGGTCTCTTATAGACAGCAAACCCAGAATTTTACTGGATGTCATCCAACAGAGTTATTGGCCAGTAAAGAAAGAAATCTTCCATAAGAGTTACTCTAAAATTTACACAATAACCAGACAGATAGAGAATTAAGAATTAGTTCCTTAGGCCTGATAAATACACTTTGTAAATGTGACTGAATATGGATAATGAAGATTTTGGAGTGAGGAAAAAGAAGAGAGATTCTTTTAGATTTCATAAAAGCATACATAAAACACCACTTTGAGTCCTGACTTTATAAAGTGGTGTCCCAAGTGTAAGGGAGGGAGAAGAGCACTTTGAAAAGGCAGCATTTTTCCTCAAGCCAGGTTAGTGATTTTGGTGAGGGTAAGAACTTGGGGTCAAATATTTGCTAGGGTTTACCAGTTAGTTAAATTGATCTGGGGAAGGCCAGGATAAGGCATGAGACAGAAAGGATGGAGGGTTGAGCCTGGCTCATTCTCTTGCTGCCTCTGGAGTGTGGGAAGAGGGAATTTTTCTTGAGGGATGATTGCAGAAGATTCCTGTCCCTCCTGTTACCAGCTGTCCACACCATGCACGGAGTGAGTGCTGAAGCTCTGATGTCAGGCTGGCCCTGCACCTGAATCAACACCAAACCAAGCACACCTTGACATATCTGGATGATCTGGGGGCCAGTTTATTTTCTCACCTGAAGGGTAGAAATCACTTCATCCCCAACTTCCTTGGTGGAAACCAGGTAACGAGACATTTCGGGGTTAATGATCCGGTCTTCCTTCTCCCAGCGGACTATGATGGGTTTCTCTCCATGTGCTGTGCAGCTCATCTCCTTCTTCTGGCCTTGAGTTGCCAGGGTGGTGTTTGGGTAGGAGGTTATCATAGCTGGAACTAGAAACAGAGAAAACAAAACAGAACAAGGTTGTTCCTCAGTGAACTGAAGGGTCTGATGGTACAAGGCTGGCTTTTCAATCTCTGTCTCACCCAGCTTGTCCATATTCAACCAGATTGAAATAAATATGAAAAGTAATTTCAGGATTATAAGCCGCACCTGATTATAAGCCACATGTCCGGGTGTCGGCAACTGTCTGGGGTTACAATACAGGCTGTGATAAAAGGTATCTATTCTATCACCATCTGTTGAGGGTGGGGCAGTGATCCTGATCTCCCTGGGAGATATTCTGCTAATGGGCCATCCATTGAAACCAGGCAGGGCATTGTTCTTTATCTTTTCACAGCCCATCCTTCCTCCAGCCAGTCATTTTCTGCTCATGGCCATTGAGTCCCACTGTGGCACTGATAAAATTACTGCATCCCATTGGGAGTTGCTCCAGCCAGGGGGAAGAGCCCAACATTTCTTACCAAGATAAAAACAGAGGGTTTGGGACACTAAGGGAGCCCCTTTCTCCACTGGACTCCAGAGGAAAACCGGATTTCTCCACATCACCACTGGAGCTCCGGAGGGAAACTGCACCTTGTACAGGAGCACTGCTCCAACTGAGCCACATCTGTCACTGCAGGAGGATGCAGCCACCATGGAATGGGACTGCTGCCAACACCCTGCCTGACGGGTGTCAGGTTGTACTCTGACTGTGTCAGGGTTTGGGGTTTGTTCTTTGTAGTACTGTATTTCTATTTTAATTTCCCTGGTAAAGAACTGTTATTCCTAATTCCCATATCTTTGCCTGAAAGCCCCTTGATTTCAAAATTATAATAATTTGGAGGGAGGGGGTTTACATTCTCCATTTCAAAGAGAAGCTCCTGCCTTTCTCAGCAGACACCTGTCCTCCAAACTAAAACAGCAACTTTTCATTCTTTGTCCATATATAAGCCGCACCTGATTATAAGCCGCACTTTGGGTTCGGACCAAAATTTTAGTCAAAATGGTGCGGCTTATAATTGTGAAATTTTATTTTCATTCCTGTGTAAGAGAACTGATGGGCCTCAAAGGGAACTTAGCAGAAAGGAGTTGGAAGTGGACAAGGTGTGAATCCAAAGGAAGCCTGTCTTCATTTGTTTTGCTGCTCACAGGGCAATTTTCACCGTAATTCAATATTCACAGCACATAAAGGGACTTTAACTAATAAATGTTCAGATATGTGGACAATAAAAAGCAGATAAAAATGTCTGCTTCCTTCTGATGAGCTGCTGTTCTACTTGCTGACTGTTATATGTTTTACCAGTGTGTGTGACAGTAATGATCTATCAAAATGAGGGCTCAATTAAAGCAGGAGCTGCACAAAATTAAAAGAAAGGCTCTGCACCAAGGAGCTTACAAACCATGGATGTGTTGAGTGCGTAGCTGAACTGTGCTGAACTGAAAGTATAATTAAACTGACAATAAACCTAGCTAGATTCGAGTTTTTATTGTACTCAGAAGGTATTTGCAGAACAGTTTGGACATACCTGTCAACTTCATTAACTATTCTTTTAAAAACGGCTTAAATTTTAATGTTGAAAAAAAAATCTCTTCTTAGCAAGAATAGCCTTAAACCTGAAGTATTTTCATGTTTTGGAATTAAAATTTCCTGCAAACAGGAAGAAAACAAATCCATGGAATGTTTATTGTGAACCCCAAGCATCTTTGAAACAGGATGATCTCTTTGGTGCCCTTTGCTGTCCTTTCCTCCCCACATAGTTTGCCCACCAACAAATGGAATCTGGATTTCTGTCTCTAGAAAGAATCAAAGCCCACGAGTCTTTGAGTCCAGGAGAAGCTGGAAAGCCCTGGACAGCACACAGAGCTGTTCTTTCTGAATGTCCACTCCTCTAAAGCATATGAGGCATCAGCAATGAACCCTCCCTCAGCTCTTGCCCTCCAGGGCTGCCTCCTGCAGTAGCCCCAGTCCCTCGTTTTTATGCATGAATTGTTGTTTCTTCTGATCAGAACAGCTCACTCCTTCCATCTGAGCTTCTCTGGGTCCCTGTTTAATCAGATGACACTGGCAGAGGATCTGATTCGAGGCTTTCCCAGGCTCTCCCCTTGCATAGGTTGTGTTTGTTGCTGCACAGCAGAATAAAACCCCTTATTTGAATGAATTACTTTAATTGCCAGCCCGTAATGCTAATGCTTGGTGGCATGACCTTTTCACATGCCAGAGCTGTTAATGCTTGGATATGACAATATGTCAGGATGCAGCCCTTCCTGTTCAAAGGCTTCCTGAACCAAACCAAACCGAGCTGGAGATTAACAGGGCCCGTGGAGCTGGGGGTTTGATCCTATGGGATCTAATTCCTGGGGGAATTCTGAGAAAGGTCTTGTGTGAGGCAGGAGGCTCCACATGCACTAGTGATGAAGTATGTCTTGTTTAACTGTTTGGGTATTAGGTACTCATCAGTTCAAGAAGAGCATTTGAAGGGAAGAAATTATGAATAATCAAAATAGAAAATTAGGATGAGTCTGATTCCGTATTCCAGAGAATGGAAATAGCCCCAGTTTTATCCGGTGTGTACCCATGTACCCACAGGGAGGTTACTTCAGAAAAGTGGCTTTTTGTGGCCATCTGCTTGTTCCTCCAAACCCAAAACAACCAGGGCTATGCAAGATCACAGAATCATTTAATTGGAAATTGCCTCCCAGCCCAGGCAGTCCCACCTGTTCCCCATCCCCACCTTGTCCCCAGCCCAGAGCACTGAGTGCCACCTCCAGGTGCCACCTCCAGGGATGGGCACTGCAAACCTCCCTGGCAGCTCCTTCCAATGTCTGTAAACCCTTCCAGTGAAGAAATTCTTCCTGAATGTCTTCCTGACATAGTCCCATACACCCTTTTATACACTTTATTCAATGGGAGACCCAATTCAAATGAGTTGTTAAGGAGTTAAGGAGTCCACATCCCCATCATTAGCTTGTGCCATCTCCTTTCTTCCTTTCACAATGTCCCCAGCCTCCCACCTGTCCCTTCCTCTGCACATCCCTCTCCCCTCAGCACAGCAGGTTCCAGTCCCCTTCACCTTTCTCTTCCTTCCTGCTTCAACCTCTGTGAGTTCTCCCATGCCCCCTAATCCCTATACCTTTATATTTTCCTCCTCCAGCCTCATTTCCTGTCCCTAATTAAATCAGCCAACCTCCCAAGGCACCTAAAGGTTTTTCCCTACAGCTGCAGTCCTCCTTCCCATCAATGTCTCCCCCTTGGAGTTTCCCTGGTGATGGTGAAAATGTTCTGAGCCCACTCAGGAGGTGAGGGCTGAGGGGTTTGTGCCTCCCCACGAGGTACCAGAGCTGCTGTGCAGGTGAGCCTTGCCCTGGCAGCTCCACCCTCCTCCTGCTTCATGAGAAATGGGAAAATGGGAAAATGGGGCACTGGACTTGGATTGAAATCCCACAGACGTGCAGGAGCCTGTCCCAGACACTCCTGCCTCACTTCCAGCTCCTGTGCTGGGTGACAGTGCCAAACCAAACTCCATGATTCCCTATTTTGCTTTTAAAAGACAGGTTACCTTGCAAAGCTCATTTTTCCCCCCTAACAAACTTTCTTAATAAGAGCAGCATAAAAACATGTAAAGGAAGATGACTTTATTCCTCAGATACAGCTTTATCCCTGCTTATCCTTCCCTTCTCCTCACATAATCTTCCACACAGATTCCTTATTGCCATAGCAATGCCTCACAGCTAAATATTTCCCTTTCCTCCAAAGCTGATTTTTTACTCTTCACAATTTATCTCCAATGATCCTAAACCATAAGCTCTTCTTTTTATCTTCCTCTATGTCAAAAGATTTCTGGTAACAAAGCCACATTCCCAAGGATATTTTAGGCAACGTATTTCTTCATCCTCCAACTATCTTTAATCAAATTACTGATGCAAATAACTGAGATAAATATGCTGGTTCTTTACTGACAAAATAATCTAGAAAACTGTAAATAAGCAAGCTAAATCTGCACTACATATGCATGAGATATTCTCTTAGGATGTCTTAAAAATAAGTGAAGGCATTTAGAAATGTATCAAGATGATTCAGATGCCATATTAAGTGTGTCTGTGCCTTACATTTCTTCAAATGTGCCTTAGATACAGACACACAATTATATTTATAGATATACATTTATGTAAGAGAATTTTGGAAGAGGAAGAGCATTTTGGAAGGTTCAAGGAATAGATATTGCCATGTTCCACAGTTTTGGAGTAGATTCAGCATGGGACAAATTAATCCAGTTCTGTTTTCTCTGGGGTTCTCCATGTCTTTGTCTGAAGCTGTGTGGTGCTGGGCTCAGTTAGAAATCTGTTCCTCAAAACTGGACAAAGTAGGAGCTACAATTTATAAATTATTTCTATTTTCAAGGTATGTATATCTCTGCCAGCAGCATTAATCCAGGAGTTTTCCCTGTTTAGAGTTGGGCTTTTTTTTGAAAAGCTGATTTATTTGCTGCTTTTCACAGGTCAACCCATTGTTTTCCTCTTTCTTCATGGCAACCCAACAAGAAATAATTTAAAAATATTTAATTATATTATTATTATTGTTACATTATTAAATTATTATTTATTATAGCACTAAATATTATTGATATACTAATTCATATAAAAATATTAGATTATAAAGTCATATTATTTAGCAATTATATAGCTTGTTAATATAATGATTGCTTTATAGTATTAACAACTTCATTAATATCAAAGTGCAAAATTCAGTAGTCAGGTTGTACTTCAGAATTGTGGAAGTGGCTCAGGCAAAACAAGAACTTTTTGTCCTGCTCTTGAATAAAACTAAATGAGGGTCTTTCCTAAGATTCAGTAAAAATTACTTAATCTGACTTACTTTTTTCTGATACTGCAGTTTCATCAGGAACTGAGTACAAATAAAAATGAAAATATTTAATTACCTTGATAAAGACAAGTCTCATTATCCAGAATAACAAGACTGAAGGAAGTTGAGGAAAGCTTGTGAAGGGTATCAGAAACTTTCGAATCCTTTTAGAATAAAGTTTTATGAATTAATAGAAAAGAAAAATTCACATCAATTTTAAAATTTATGTGGAGAGCTGGGATGAAGGGAGGTGTTTTTTCTGTCTTTCAGCTCCTAGATGGGAATAGCCACATCAGAAAAAGCAAATTAAAAATCTCCCTGTCTTAAAATTTGTAATTAAACACTAAATATCCATGTACCATTAAAAAATAATTGTAAGAGTGACTAAAGTTGTCAGTATTTTTAAGAATTATGGTCCTTTCTAGAAACTTTTATGGTTTCTAACCCAAAACCATTCTGGGATTCTCCTGATCTGAAGAGCTCTGTCCTGGCAGAATGTTCTCCTGTTTTGGTTCCATCCCTGGGTCATGCCTGACCTGGCCAGTTTGGGGCAATATCTCCAATCATTAGGGATTCATCTTGCAAACATTGAAAAAATATTGAAAAAATGAACTGAAATTCATTTAACATTTAAGCCAAATTCAGGTGTCCTTTCTTTATGGAACATCCCATGACAAATGGGATTTTCCTCCCTCAAAAATTTCCCTCTCCCTCCATGCACTTTTGCTCAGGCAGAGAAAGCCCATGCAGATACATCACTTGTATTTAAGGGACTCTAGCTGTCACACTTTCATTGGTTGATATGTATATTTGTTAATTTATTTTCAAATTGAGTAGACTTTCAGGAGTCAGAAAGAGCTTTGTTAAAATTTGTAACTTCAGTATTCCCTTTCTGATAAGAGCCATTTGGGTTTACTTAAGTAACATCTCTCTGAAATTCAAATGGTGAAGAAAAGAGAATTTTAAATCAATAGGATTTCCCAAACACTTCAATTTAAACTCATAGTTCCTTGATAAAAGTCAATCCTGTTCAGCAGGTGAAAATCCTGCTCTTAATCCTCCTCCTCAGGAGATGCCCAAGATTGGGAAACAAATTCTGGGTCTCAGAGGGTCAAAGAAGTATGTAAACACAAAAAAAATCCAATTTTTTAATGTACAAGTTATTATATATAATAATCATGGACATATAATTAATGGCAATTCTTTCTACCAATATTCACTAATTCTGAAAATTAACTTCACATTTGGGACCTACTTGTGTTTCTTTGTTGTGAAAACCTCCTCAAAGACCTGTTCTCTCAGGATAAATATTTAAAAATTTTGATTTATTTAATCATTTCAGGAAGGTGATTTTAGAATAGAATACTTTATTGTATTGCTTGGAATCAGTAAAGAATTTCCTGTCCAAGCAATGCAACTCTTAGATAAAAACCATTCTGAATGAATTGTGCCAGTAATCAATATGGCATGAATTTCAAATTTAAAAAGCCATTGTTTTGAAATTAATAGCCATTGATGTTTAAGATTAGAAAAAGTAATTTCAAACCTGAGAAATTCAAGGAGAAAAGTAAAGATTTGATGAATTCATACAACTGAATTATTTACTCAGCTTTAGTTTCAGGAGTCTGTAGTGTATAGGAAATAAATTCTAAAAAGTTATTAATAAATATATTCCTGAAAATATTTTTAGAATAAAACTGAACAAAGCAAATTACCTTCTACCCCTAACCTGCCCTAAAAGGAAGACCAGTAACTTTTTATAGGTTTTTGTATGAATTAATTGCTGGACAAAAGACAGAGATTCATTAGCAGTTCTATTAACAAAATAATTTTCTGACAGAAAAATATAAAAAACCAGCATTGCTGTGTAAAAAGAGAGAAATTAAACACAGACATGGCAGGTCCTGTCCCAGCTTCCTAAGTTTGCATTACAAATCCCAAATCAAACCAAGACACTCACTGGTTTATAAAAACTGCATTATTAGGACACCCATACAAGGTAATTTTTGAAGAAAAAAGAATCTAGAAACAGATAAATACTGAGTGGGAATGAATATGGATCCTGTACATCTTAAAATACCATTTCAGGCAGCTATCCCTGGTACAAAGGAAGTGACTTTGGTTATAAATATTATTCCAACAGGTGTTTCCAAGCTTGAGCAGGGCTGGTTTGATGCTGAGCTGGAATAAAATGATGTCTGGAGTCCTTGGCAGCTCCGCCAGAGCCTCCTGAGCTGATTGAGTGTGGCAGGGCAAAGGCTGGGAACGTTTAGGGCTCATCTCTTATTCACTCTGAAGTGGTTTCAGGTCACATTAGAGGAAGAGAAGTTGATTTATTTTGCATGACAACTATGAATTTTAACCAAAAGACGCATTAATAAAATAAAAAAGGGCTTTTCTCTCAAATCACCAAGGCAGTTCTTTCCTCTTCCTGAGGTCTTGCATTAGTTCTGTGTTAGTTAACTGATGGCTTTAGATGATACACAGGAGAACAGAAGCTGCTGATATTTCTTGGTCTTTCCTTTAATTTTGACATGGTTCTGATATCAATGTGACTTTTTCTTGCTATGCCACACATTTTGTGCAACTGCACATCCACTAACCAAGGGGAAGGGAGTGGGAATGATAAGCTGACAGCTTTGTCCCCTGCAGTCAGCCTGTGGAAATTACTTACAAAATTAGTTACAAACTGTAGGCACTGGGAAACCAGTCTCATCAAAGCTTGGCTAATTGTCAAAACAAAAATTAGTGATCAAAAAACCATTATATTGCCACATATCTAGTTGTGATTTATGAACACTTAGGCAAAGACCAACTTCCCACAGAAGACATTTATGGATAATATTAGTTTTACCACCATTGACATTATTGGGAAGTGTGGATGCCAAAAATTAGCACCAGAAACATGTCTCCATTAATTATAAATTCCTGGGGCCACTTTCTATTCCAAATCAATTATGATCTTTCATCAGCCTGTTATAAAAGCCAGGCTGGAAAGAGCAGGAATGTTAAATAGTTAAAACTAGCAATACATAATTTTTAGATAACTTCTCCAATGCTTTGATCTTTAATTGAATTCAGTCTGCCATCAAGATGGCATCAAGTTTTAATGTGAAATGAGAGGGTTACTGCTATCATCATTGTAGAGCACAGTGCTCTAATTTTTGGTGACTTACTGAATGCAAATCAGTTAAAAACAGAGACTGTAGAAACCCAAGGGAGAGTGGTTTTTTGTGTTTTTTTCTTTTTTTTTAAACAAGTTTTTATGCTTTAAACTCTCTATTTGTGTCCTTTCATTAAAATCACCTGAACAATTTACAAGTTAAAATGAAAAAATAAAAAAGGCAGAAAGTCACTGGAAAGCACAAGCTTTAATCAGGCTTTATTTTATGACCCAGCAGCTCCTGTAAGTCTTTTAGATTTTGGAGGCTGTGAAGTGACATGTGTAAATGTCCCTCCCTGGGGAAGAGAAGCAAACACTAATTGGGGTATTGACAGGTTTAAATGAAGCAGAAACACACCAAGAAGCTCTGGCTCCAACAAAAATGAGTATTGGGGAGCGAGGCATGCCGGGACATTAATGGTTTTCATTCACTGCTCACTCATGCAAGTAAATATACTTTTAAGCACGGTGACCTGGGTCTATAACAGCTCAGTTCTGAGCTAAAAAGCCATGAAATGCTATCTGCTGATGTATAAGAAAGAGGGCTCTGCTAGAACCAGCCTCCTCTAGCTGTTCAGAGGGAATTCTCATTTTATTTTCTACATACTTGCAGAAAGACCAATATCATCTGATATTGTGATGGCAGGAACACTCAAATGTATTTAAATCAGCAAGACACAACTCTCTCTATATTTGCAGCCACTCTCTATATGAGTTTATCAGCATAACCAATACAAATATATATATATTTTCTGGATATTAACACCAACAGAGAGGTGTTGTTTCACTGGATGAAAATCCAAAAACATTCACTTGGGCACAGGGCTCAAGCATGGTCATAAAACCCATCAGTGGCCCACCACAACTGGTGGTTAAAATTAAAGAATCTTTCTGAGGGGACAAAGAAAGGGCTTCCAGAGGGCCATTAGTCTTGTCTTAAAAAAACCAAACACTTTCTTATTGATGATAAATGGACCTCAGGGGGAGGTGATCAGATTTTTGCAACCAACCTGCAGAAATCCAGCTTAAATTCAGGGAAATCAAGTGCTAAATGCCTGATCTCAAACTCCACATTTTCTTAACTAAGGAGATTCAAAATGTTAATAAATACTGCAATCCCAGGAAAGACAGGAAAGGAGATTCAATGAGGGAGAATAAGATCCTAATAAAAACCTCTGTAGATGTTTATTTTAATTTTATCTGGTTTATGCAGTAAAAATTCTGCTCCCTTTTAGACACACCATCTGGGAATAGTTTGGGAATGGTCTGACCACCTTGATCTGCTTGTTTCTGCAAAACCAAAACCTCAATTCTCAATCTATTCTATCTTTTCTTTTCCTCTATATGGTCTAGTTTCTATTTTACTGTTCAGCACACCATGAGTTTCTAGAGAGAAAGCAAATCTCAATAAAAAACATAAAATTTCCAGAAGAATGAGGAAGCATCTTAAAGGCTGCACAGCCTAGGAAAAACTGATGTGTAACTGATGTGTTTAACACATTTTTAATACCTGTCTCATTAAAAGAGGGAATTACTAGCAAAGACAAACAAAGAGGGCTTAGAGAAGCACAATATTTATAAAGTAAAGATAGTAAATGTAATACTTTTTGAGATACAATCATGTATAAATTAGAAGCAGCAGAAACAGGAAAAAAAATGAGAAGGGGAAACCCTCACTTTTATGGAATCTAAAATTTATAAAGACCCTTCCTTGGGAATTTGTTGTGATTTTTACATTCCTTGCTATTGTGTCTTTGAAGTGTTTTATCAAATCTGAATTCTAGGCCTTATGTGCTGAGTATTTTGGGACTGTTTCACTGAGTAGTTAATACTTCCAGACAAAAGCAGTGGCTGATAATTTGGCTCCAGTGCCCAAACGTCTGAGGCCAGAGGAAGAGGACCCTAATTTGAACCTGGATTATAGTTATTTTGGCTCATTCAGAGCTGCCAATGTGCTCATCCAGCTGTGAGCCCGAGAACAGCTGAAAAGAAGTTTTAAAACTAAATTTTACAGTGCTGATGTTGACAGTACTTTGCTGTACAGGGGCCCTAGAGATTTATCACCTCTATAATTTAGGTCAAGGTGTTTTTGTGCCTGCACGTGCACAGGCACATGTGTGTAAGTAAAAAAAGGGAAAAATCAGTAAATATTTTCCAGAAGGGCAAACAAGGAGAATTATTTTATTACCTGAAAAAAAAAAAAAAAAAAGGACAAAGCAACCCTCATTGTCTCCTTCCCTTGACTTTCAGCTGCCCCACGCATCCCTCTTTCCAATATGCTCTTAAAAAGAAATGTCTCTGTTTCTCTGGAGACCATTTTTACCCCTCAGCCAAGGGGAGGCACCATAAATACTCGTGTTTGAGGCAGGAGTAAATTATAGCCATCCATCTCCTGGACAGAGTGTGGCACAGGGCTGGGGGTCACTTTCCTCCACGGTCCCTTCCCACGTTACAAGGAGTTCAAAGGACTTGCTTTATAATTTTTTTTCCCCTCTAAATTGTGTTTCAAGGGAATAGAAATTCCTATTGCCTCTTCCACGTGCCCAGAGCAGAGGCCAAAATGGCACTGCTGATAATGTAGCCACCAGAAAAGGAAGAAGAAAGTTGTGTTTCCAGGCAAGGTTTGACATATTGTAGGTGACAAATGCTGAGTGTGATAAATGAAGCAGCTGGTTACAAGGGCAATATGAAAATGCCTTTTTGGGTTTTTTTGTAAAATCAGATTGTTTCTTTATTAATCAGATCCTTGAAGCTCGCAAACACAAAAGCTGTGCTTAGATCTAAGCTTTGCACTTAAATTATTAAATTATCTTCATTTGGCCTTAGGAAATCCAGGACGTTTAAGGACAGGATTGGTCATTCTGGGTTTTGTTTTTTTGAGGATTTTAAATTATATTTAATTATTAAAAAAAAATCACAAAGGTACAGTGTTTGATACATTGTATAACAGCCTTATTAGTCACATCCCCAGGGGGATTTTATGTTCAAGTTTTATTGCTTCTTCTATGATACATTTTAGAGTTTCTTGTACATTGGAAGAAAGCTTTTTAGAACCACTCCTGTTGGCACTTTGGACTGTAAGTTATTTTATTTTTAGAGAACAGCTGATTTCTCCGACCCAGAACTTCTTTATGAGAATGTTATCTCTTTGACAAAAGGCATTTCTGAGAAGGCTTTATCAGCTCAGCATTCAAAAAATCAGGCCAACATGCTCATATCTTCAAAATGCAAATTCTGGCAGAAAAGAAAAAAAGAAAAAGCTGCACAAATTCATGACAAATCTCAAAACCAAGTATTTTTTTTTTTCAACCAAATAATACAAAATCACCCAAATTCATTCAAGCTAAAACCACTCTAAGGGACATGGATTTCCTGGTGGACACCTGGAATACATCCTCAGCTTTTTAATTCTGTGAGGAACTGAAGGAATAGTTTTGACAAATGAAATATAAAACAAAAGATTATGGTGTTACTGAATCAAAGGTAGAAACTTCCTTATTCATCATGAAGCAAAGTTGTTGCTAATTTCTAGTTTTCTTCTAGTCAGTTTATTTAATGAATTTCCCCATGGATAAGTTCTGTTTTTTGCTAAAAAGAGACTGCAGGAGTGATGGGCAGGAAGGTCTCATGTAGATCCACACTGCTCCTCCTTTGCAAATAACTCCTCTAACCAACCCCTTTTCTGTTGCTTTAATTAAAAATGTGTCATATTACCTAAAACCCTGGAAAAAACCATGCTGAGATTCAATCTTGAGAAGCTCCTGCATTTCTGCTCTCTTTAACTGGAGGAAAATCTCTCTGCTCTTTGGAATTTAGCATGAAAAATCCCTCATTGTCGAAGTGCTGCACCTTTGTCCCACAGTGTTTCACTGGGAATTTACAATGGAAAATGCTGGAAAATGATGTGACTTTTAAAATTTCCTTACCAGTAAGATGAGATAAATTGAAGCAATAACAGTATCAGCAGGATGCCAAACTAATAACTGGATATGAATGTTCTAAAATGGAAGATGCTGCCAATGTCAAAGCAGCTGCAACTACAACTCCAACCTGGGACAAGCCCAGTGGATTCCCAGCATTTCAGCAAAGAAAAGGGTTGTCTTGGGGTACAATACAGAGTGTGATAAAAGGTATCTATGCTATCACCATCTGTTGAGGGTGGGGCAGTGATCCTGATCTCCATGGGAGATATTCTGCTAATGGGCCATCCATTGAAACCAGGCAGGGCATTGTTCTTTATCTTTTCACAACCCATCCTTCCTCCAGCCAGTCATTTTCTGCTCATGGCCATTGAGTCCCACTGTGGCACTGATAAAATTACTGCATCCCATTGGGAGTTGCTCCAGCCAGGGGGAAGAGCCCAACATTTCTTACCAAGATAAAAACAGAGGGTTTGGGACACTAAGGGAGCCCCTTTCTCCACTGGACTCCAGAGGAAAACCGGATTTCTCCCCATCCCCACTGGAGCTCCGGAGGGAAACTGCACCTTGTACAGGAGCACTGCTCCAACTGAGCCACATCTGTCACTGCAGGAGGATGCAGCCACCATGGGATGGGACTGCTGCCAACACCCTGCCTGACGGGTGTCAGGTTGTACTCTGACTGTGTCAGGGTTTGGGGTTTGTTCTTTGTAGTGCTGTATTTCTATTTTAATTTCCCTAGTAAAGAACTGTTATTCCTAATTCCCATATCTTTGCCTGAGAGCCCCTTGATTTAAAAATGATAATAATTTGGAGGGAGGGGGTTTACATTCTCCATTTCAAAGAGAAGCTCCTGCCTTTCTCAGCAGACACCTGTCCTCCAAACTAGGACAAGGGTGATAGAAGCAGATTGTTTCTCCAGTCCAATTTATTTTCTTTTCCTTCTTCCCCCCACCCATAAACGGGTCATTGATAACATTGAGCAACTTCAGGTCATCCTGTGGACATGAGGTTTTGCTCTCTCAATTCCTAGGACAGAAAATGGGGGACTGTTCAACCAGGCTGCTTAGTCTGAGTTTCCAGATGCAACAATTGTCTAAAAAACTTTGTTCCATCTCCCTTTAGTATGGAATCTTCCAACTTGAATTACAGAAGTTTATATTCAGGAGTAGCTACTGAGACTCTACTGCATGACAATCATTTAGGTTGGAAAAGACCTCCAATCAAATCTCTGATCTACTGGTTACCTTATAAAGCATGTAAAAATAAAATTATATATATATATATATATATAACAAGATACCTCCTTTGGGTTAATTAATATGGATTAAAAAAAAAAGGCAAATTCAAGCATCCAAAATTTCAATAACTGAGACATCTAAGCAGTCTCCAGTGGGACTGTTGTGATCATGTTTCATGATACATTGTTTAATTACAAAAACGTTTTTCCCCACAAGAGAAGTTCTTCTTTAGTAAAGAAAAGTTCTTTAGTAGAGACCACACAGTGCTCAGAGTTATGAAGTTGGTGAATGACGCTACTTCTATTTTTGCCTTATTTTTGATCATACACTAGATTAGAAAATAATAAATGAAATGAAATCCTTTGGCTAGTCCTTGCTGAATGCCACATCAGATACTCTCATTTTACACTTTTTCTGTGGCAAAATTAGGGATATCTAGACTGTTATCTCCCACTTTCTTTGACAGATGTGTGTTGTGACACTTATTTTTAAGTGTTCAATTGGCTTTGCAGAATTGCTGAACATCCCTGAATGCAACTGAAGTCTCCCTAAAAAAATGCCCTGATTGTCTACACAGTCAATTATCCCTCAGATAATGTATGGGGTGTGTTTGCTCTCTTTTGAGGTAATTTCATATATTTAAACTCATACTTCACAAAGGTTTTCCAAGGATAACTTGGAAGCATCTTAAAGTGTGTGGTTCCTGAAATTCTCCTATATTTATGCTGTGCACTTGCCTCAGTTGCTCTGTATGAGCAGCATCAACAGAGTGCCCAGAACTGGTCTTATAAAGAACAGCTCATTAAGAAGCTGAACTCTTCTGAACTGTAAAAAAAAAATTATATATATATATATATATATGCAACCAAATCTTCAGCACTGAAGAAATGAAAAGCCTTCTCAGCCCTCTGTCAGTTAAATACATTTTTAATACTGCTGCTAACAAATAATAATCATTGGATTTTCCATTTCAAAGATTGCAAAGTTGCTGACAGCTCCAGTAACTCTTCCAATTTCTATTGCCAGCTCTACCAACCTCTCATAAATCTCACTGGTCTCTTCCCCTCTGTCTCCAGGCTGTTCCTTGCCTCAGATTTTGCCAGAATAAATTCTGGTAATGTCATGGAGCATTCCCCACTCCTGCCTGAGAAGGCCCCTGTTGTGGTGTTTAATTAGATGGTGTTCTTTGCAGGAATGGAAATTTGAGGCAAAGAGGTGAAAAAAGGGTCACTGGTAATTTATTGTGTCTACCAGAGATGAGTGAGCTGGTAACTGCAACATGTAAACCTGAACAATGAGTTTGGTAGAGAGCATTGGAAAGTTTGGAGCTCCAGGTAAAAAAGAGAAGAACTTGAATCCTTATCTTAATCTTATTGAATCCTCTCAGGAAGTGTAAAACCAGGTCACCTGTCAAGAATTTCCGTGTCATTATTACTGGTAAGGAAAGATATAATTCAAAAGAAGCCTCAGATGGTTTTCTCTTTCTCCTTGGGGATCACTTAGAACCACAAAGTCCAAACATGTAAACTAAGATATTACTTTAGATACTTTCAGCTTTAAATTTTGTAAAATATTTGCATGCCAACTCTCCTGCAGGAAGGCTGATTGGCTCATGTGAAGCTTTGGTATAAAGGAACAGAAGCATCAGGAAAACACAGCTTTTGAAATTATCACTGAATTATAGAATGGTTTTGTTGGAAGGGACTTTAAACATCATCCACTGCCACTCCTGCCACTGGGACACCTCCCACTGTCCCAGGCTGCTCCAACCTGGAACTGAACATTCCAGGGATCCAGGGGCAGCCACAGCTGCTCTGGCAATTCCAGCCCAGCCCCTCCCAGGGAACAATTCCTAATTCCCAAGATCCCATCCAACCCCACAGTGAAGCCATTCCCTGTGTGCTGTCCCTGCAGCCCTTGGGAATTGTCTCTCTCCAGGTTTCCTGCAGCTCCTTCAGGCCCTGCAAGGCCACCCTGAGCTCAGCCCAAAGCTTCTCCTGTGCAGGCTGAACAATCCCAGCTGTGCCAGCCTTTCCTCCCAGCAGAGCTGCTCCATCCCTCTGCTCATCCTGGGGCTCCTCTGGGCTCTCTGAGCAGCTCCAGCTCCTCCCTGGGCTGGGGCAGGGCTGGGGCAGCTCTGCAGGTGAGGTCACACCTGAGCAGGGCACAGGGACAGAATCTTGATGGAGGAGAAAAATTCGGGTGTCTCCCTTTGTCTGCCTTGCTGCTGATGGCTAATTACTAAATTGCTAATTACTCCATGACTAAAGCAGTATTACTGTTACCATCAGAGCATCTGAAAACAGATTTTGGGTTACAAAAAGCTCAGCTCTGTAGATGAGGGTATTGATGGGTCTTTGTTTGCTAGCAGGTCCCACATAACCCTACAGAGGAGGCAGACCTGGAGGAGGAAAACTTCTGACATCTGTGGAACAAGCAGCCTTTGGTGTCCTGGGGAGAACTGTTCCACCTTTCTGTGCCTGCAGAACCCTGTGGCTCTGGGACACGATTTTGCACAGCTTCCTTCCAGCTGGAGAATAATCATGTTTTTCAGTTTGGCGGTGAAAGAAAAATGGGAAAACAAAAAATATAGAGCCAAATAAATCACCACTTGAGTTTAGGAGGAAAATCCACAGACTTCAGGAAGAAAACTGCAGAAGATGGTAATGCTGGCAAAATCCATGGATGGCAAAAAGGGGAGTTGAGTCTTTCCTGGTGAATAGCTCTGCTATTCTGTCAGCAGCAAACCCCACAGGCTGCCCAGGGGCTTGACAGTTTTGCTGCATCATGGAAAGGATGAAAATGAGATTGCTCAAATGAAGCCTCATGATTGAAATTCTGTTCCCACAGAGATCTTGAGGAACTTTGGCACTGACTTTCACTTGAGCAGGATTTAATTTGCTAAAATAACTGAAAGTTATAAATTTGCTACAGACCAGACAAGTTTCTTGCAGTCTTAATACCCAATCCTCATACAAGCTAAAAGGGAGGTGCTAAAGGATATTAAAAGAACTAATTCCTTTCTGTCTACTTTTTTAAATAAGAGAAAATAAAAATCTCCCAAGGTGCTTGATATTGCCAATTGCTGTGCATATCCTGAATTCATGACTAATGCACTTTAATTCAGTCCCAGGATATGCTTTAAACAGTTCAGTGCTGCATTATGTGCTGCACTTGAGATGTTCAAGATCTTAATTATTTGTTCTCTTCAGTATCCCTCATCCAAGAGCTAATGAAAAATTCTGTCGTGATGGTATTTTTTATGATACACATAGCTGTGACACATGATAATTTCACAATCATTTTGAGACACCATGTGGTTTCTTTTGACATTTTGTGACAGGCTGTGTTATCAAGCACAATTGTTTGCACAGGAAACAACTGCAGCACGTGGTCCTTGGGACATTATGTTATCTCCTGATAATGATGTCATTAACATGTGTATACTATAATTAATGACTACAAGAGCGATTCATTTGAGTAAGGCTTATGAATCCGTTTCATCTAAAAAGGGAAAGAAAACCTATAATCATTTGGGCTCAGATCCTGAAAGCTACTTACTTGCAACCTGCTGCAGCTACGCTGGGTGACCCGTTAATTGAGGCATATTAACCAAGAAGCATTTATTTCTCAGTTATATTACAGAAGCTTGGATTAGAATCATTATCATAATGATTGTTCTAATAGAGATCAGTGAGGGAAACAGGAACCTAGCAGTGCTCCAAACCCCTTTGTCACCCCATCTCCTACCAACGGGAGCCAGGAAACAATTACAGTTCATCAGTGTGCTCAGTGGAATAATGAAGCTGGAGATGTGGAGAGCAAACCCACTGCAGCTCTGGCTGTCCCCTCCTGCTCCTGCAGCCCCAAGACACAAAACACTCTCCTTGCATCCTTGTCTGCAGACTGTCACAAAGGCACTTCAGACACGTGAAGCATTTTTATGTAAAAATTGCAGAATCACGAAGTGGTTTTGTTGGAAAGGACCTTAAATCCCATCCAGTGTCATACCTGCCATGGCAGGGACACCTCCCACTGTCCCAGGTGCTCCAGCCCCAGTGTCCAACCTGGCCTTGGGCACTGCCAGGGATGGAGCAGCTTCTCTGGGTACCCTGTGCCTGGACCTCACCAACTTCACAGTAAATTTTATTTCTCAAATCTAACCTATTTTTCTCCCTGTTCCAGTTTGAAGCCATTCCCCCTTGTCCTGTCACTCCAGTTCCTGATGAATTGTCCCTCTCTAGCTTCCTGGTAGATTTTTTACCATCATATTTTTGCCAATATGTCTGATGGATCAATGTCTTGACATGGTTTAGGTGTAATGTCACCACAAACTCAATTCTGCTTCTCACTGCTTCGGACTTCTCAAGAAAAAGAAATATATTCAGACTGCCCAAATTTGCTTTCAAGCCTGATAATCCACTCTTCTCCCTTAAGGCTACACACATTGCACACAGATATTTTTGTGTTATTTGGATTTTCAGGAGGTTCTGTTTGGGCATGCAAAATATTTTCATGGAGATGTTTGCATGCAGGAGCAGCCACACAAAGATAGCTGCAGGTGAATGAAATTTCCAGCCTGCCACAGATACAGTCCTCAGGAAAGCTGCCTACAATGTGTCTAGAGAAATTATGATGAGACTGGATCCCTGGGAAGATGTTTGAAAATTGTTTCTGTGCAGAACAGCTACAACTGATGAGAGCTGGATCATGATGAATTCTCCAGAAAGATTAAAACAGGGCAGGAGGAAGTCAGGGAACCATGAGCTGAGCTGCTCCCATAGCCTAAATTCTGAATTAGTTCAAAGATGCACAAAGCTCGATCTGGGCTTTTCTAGAATGGAGGTGGTGGGATATTTTCCTGCAAAACAAAATCATCAAAGTGCTTTTTTTGGGAGATGCTGCATCCTGTTTGTCCCTTCTTTCTTTTTTAGACAGCAGTCCAGAGGACCCAAGCACTTCCCTCCTGCCCAGATGTTCCAGAACTACGCAGAATCAATCTCTGTGACTTTAACTTTTACATATAATTGTCATAGAGTGACCATATGGATTATGGGTGTATTGCACAAATAATTATTTAAATGCACCATTAACTTTGAAACACCAAATGTGTGTACTTAGCAGCCCTTCTTACATTACACCTCCAGAATAATCATCACTGGATTTATTTCAGAGTGCACTAGATTTTTTCTTAGTTAAAGTAAATAAATTAAACCCACGTATTTTCATGATGTAAGCTACAAAATATTTCAAAAGCCAAGAAATGCAAAGTCAGAATTTCAGGGATAGTAAATTAGGGCTGTGTTAACCACAGCCAATATAGGAGACATAACAAAGGAGTTAACACACAGAAATCATTCTCTACCTTAAAAAGATGTTTTTTCTGTATTTTTACATGCATGTTCCATACATGTGCCATTGTATCTCAAAAATACTGCTGTTATATTCAAAATAAGCAAAGCTTTGATTATTCCTCCTAAAGCTCCTGATTCAAAACTAAATGTTCTTTTTCTTCCATGCAAAAAATTAGAATTGGAAAACCTAATCTTGGTCTATAGGATCCTTATATGAAAAAAATGGCTATAATTGAGATGTAATTTAATTTTTAATTGCATTATTTTTGTAATTGTTGATGATAACATCCTTTATAACAACACCTGAAAATAAAATTATAGGGGAAGGGGAAAGGGAAGGGGAAAAAGGGAAGGGGATAAAGGGAAGGGGAAAAAGGGAAGGAAAGGGAAGGAAAGGGAAGGAAAGGGAAGGAAAGGGAAGGAAAGGGAAGGAAAGGGAAGGGAAGGGAAGGGAAGGGAAGGGAAGGGAAGGGAAGGAAAGGAAAGGAAAGGAAAGGAAAGGAAAGGAAAGGAAAGGAAAGGAAAGGAAAGGAAAGGAAAGGAAAGGAAAGGAAAGGAAAGGAAAGGAAAGGAAAGGAAAGGAAAGGAAAGGAAAGGAAAGGAAAGGAAAGGAAAGGAAAGGAAAGGAAAGGGAAGGGAAGGGAAGGGAAGGGAAGGGAAGGGAAGGGAAGGGAAGGGAAGGGAAGGGAAGGGAAGGGAAGGGAAGGGAAGGGAAGGGAAGGGAAGGGAAGGGAAGGGAAGGGAAGGGAAGGGAAGGGAAGGGAAGGGAAGGGAAGGGAAGGGAAGGGAAGGGAAGGGAAGGGAAGGGAAGGGAAGGGAAGGGAAGGGAAGGGAAGGGAAGGGAAGGGAAGGGAAGGGAAGGAAGTTGAATGAGTAAAATTGGATTTAAAGCAAGCAGATAATTTTCTTCTCCAGATCATTATTTCCACAATGACAAATGCGTCTGTTAAGGTATCCAATGGTACTCGGAGAAAAAAAAAATCAACTTGTTTTATGGGGAGAGACAAAATAGGGAACAGATACCCCTGACTCAAACCAGTTGGATGGTTGATAGCACTTGATATATTCTGACTTCCCCTTTTCTGGGTATGAAAGCAATTTATGCTCGTGTGAGAGTGCAGCTCCTCAAGGTCACTCACATTTCAGCATCTTTGAAATGCTCCCCAGGGTTAGTTTACATCACTCTGCATGAGAAATAGGCTAATGCACTGCTAAGCTGAGCTGCCTTGGTACAAACAAGCTGGGAGTGTGTGACAGATCCCTTAAAAGTACTCAAACTCCTGCACATTCTGAGCTAAAATATCCCTGGGTGGCCCCAAGTTAAATCCCTGGTGCTCCCAAGCTTCTACATTTCACAGGTTCAGCCCACTCAAGCTCAAGAGTTGAAGCAAAATTTGCTTTTTGGGCTTCATCCGTCTGTTCTCTTGTCTCCTGCCTTTGGAAGTAATTGTAACTAAGCTGCAAAAAATCAACTCTTGCTCCAGAAACAGCATCCATGAGAGAAGTTTATAGTTGTACAGCTAAGCCATGATGCCACTGGAATAATCTGGAATAATCAGCAGAGGAGAATTAATTTTGAATTGGGACAAGATCTAAGGATCTTCCTGGGAAATGCAGAAGGCAGGCTGTGTATATTTATATTTAATTTGTAATTTAATGTGCACATTTGTAACATCTGAAGGGCTTGCTGGGTGTCAGCAAAGCCATGGTAATTGCCCAGGTCTACAAGCCTACCCCACAGTAAATGAGAGGAAACTCAACCTCTTTAATTGCCAGGTAATTACTCTGCCTATCCCCCAGACACTGGGACACCAGCACAGCCCAGCAGCTGCCAACCACTGGATTGCACTTTTCAGCCCCCTCATTCAGAAGAGAGGCTGATTTATTCTGCTCCTGGGCCTTGACAGGTGAAATAAGCAGAAAACAGGGGGTAAAAGCAGATCACAGCCAAGGAAAAGCCATCATATCCAAGCTAAAGAGTGCTTGTGCCAGCCTTCTCCTCCTGGCCAGGCTGTTCCCTCCTTTCTCGGTTTTTTAATACCTCTTTAAGCATTTTTGGGGAGTTTTTCCACACTGAAAGGTTGTAGAGCCCAAAGGGAGAGAGTTAACACCTCTGTGCAATGCATCATTTTCAGTATAAATGCAAATAAAACTCACAAGTCCTCATCCACAGCTGTGTCTCCACTGGGGAGTTCCCTGAAATAGGACTGGGAACAGCCCTGGATGCTACAGGGAATCAGCAAAAACTCCTGAGGGCACCCAGGGATTACTGTGCTCTCCTGTCATGCTTTTCCTTACTGTTTAGGTGCATTCCCATTTTCCTTAAAAGCCAGGCACTTCATTTAGCTCTTATTTAAATCTCAGACCTGGGCATTTAGCAAGTGGTAATTGGATTTTCCACAACAATATGCAACCACTTATGGCAAGTCTGTTCTCCCTTATTTCAGCTCGGCAAGTCACCACTTAAAGATCTGATAGCAGGAGATTTGCCTGCTCAGAGTGTGGGTTTATGGCTGTAAGTGCATGGCAGAGAGCCAGCTTGTTCCAGCTGTAAATGCAACATTTAGGTTGCATTGCAAAGTAAGACAAAAACACGGCAGAGTGCTGCTTTCTTGCAGAGCACTTACAGTAATAGGCACTTATTTTAAAAGCCAGTTTTGAGATAAGACTGCAGAAGGGAGATCCTGCTGCACTATTGTGTGTGTACATGTGGGCAATTACCCAAATCAATGGCTAGTAATTAAAAGCAAGGAAAAATAATCATCTAACAGATGCTCTTCCTACTGCTCTGATGATTTGCAGCAAAATGGACTTATGCAATAGCTCTATTTTCTGATTTTGAAATCACAAGTTTGTGCCATCTCACTGTCAGAAATGACATTAGATACTCTGAATCCTTTGCCCTTTGCAAGGAAAGAAATGGAAGCAAGAGAACAGGATTGTTTCTCAGGTACTTATCTATCAATACAGCAAGTCAATTAGTAGAAAAATGTTCTTGTTAGGTCACTGATGACGTGATTTCAGAGTTTATTTTATCTAATATGATAAAATAACAGAACTGAGAGAACTTGCAGTGCTGACTGAGAGTCAGGCCATTGATATCAGCTGCTGCTTTACCATTCATTCCCAAAAAATTAAAACATTTTCTGGACGACTTTTTCTTAAAAGTTTAAGCCAAATTTAAAGACAACAACAACAAAACCCCCAAACCTAAGCCAAATCAAAGCAGCATGTGTTTGATTTTCTAAATTGTCATCCCCTTTGCTAAGCATCCTTCAGCACATCACTGATTGCATGAAAGACAACTGTGCACACACTACTTCTATACATTTATAATTCAGGGCTCTGATTTAAAAATGGCTGTAGGAGAATAATATTTAAGATGGATTTTTTTTTAGGTTGATCTAACTTTAGGGGTTAAATTTCACCCAGTCATCCACAGAACCCAAGCCATTAAATAATTCTGCATTTCTGTGTTGTGAGCGGTGACACATTCATGCAGATGGACACAGAAATATTGGTAATTGAGGCCTCTTATTTCCATAATCAAACACAGCAAGAGATCTTTTACAGCCTAATAGCATTTTTTTTTTTTTGCAAAATTATGTATAGGAAATTTCACCAGAAGTTTCATTTGTAAAAGCAGGGAGTTTGAATGTCATTGCCAATCCCTGCACACACTGGGCTGCTCCCACCATCATCTGAGAACACATCACCTTGAACAAGGGAATTCTAAAGCAAAACCTCTTTCACAAGTCAAGAAATTTATTCCCTCCCTGAAGCATCATTTCTCCTTTCTGAATTTGGTGCTGTGCTCACCTACATCCATAAAATTACAAAACATTGCTTTCCGGGGGCAGGAATTGTCCAGATGGAAGCTAAACACCAAATAATTGATGGCAGAGAATCTAAAATTATTGTCAAAAAGACACATAAATGCCTGGACAACACAGTTCCTACATGATCGAATATTCCAACTCAGAATTGGAAAAGAAAACAAAAATTGGATGTAAGAGTAATTATTCTGTGGCCTAATGGAGACAGTTAAAAAAAATGGATGGGGTCAGATTAATCATAAGTAATTAGGCCAACTGTAAGAGCTCATTCTTTCATTATCTCTTGGTTTGACAGACCAAATCGATTCATTCCTCAGCCCTGCAGGATTCTAATAAGATTTATCTAAAACTGGAGCCATGCTTCTTTAGTTATCTATACTGTGAAGACACTCAGAAATCAATTGCTATGGCCATAACTGGACACTTCCTTTTTTTTTTTTTTTTTTTTCAAGAAAAATAAAAGCAACATATTCAGATTTGTTGAAGCATCACACACCCTACAAATATTGGAATGTGCAGTGGGGATGGGGATGCTGAGGCACTGGGGGCATCCCAATGGTCAGGGAGGGTGATGGGGTGAAGGAAATCTGTTTCCCACAAAGCAAACAGATTGCTGAAAGAAAATCTGCCTTTGCAAATCCTTTCTTCTGATTGTGCAGCAGGAAGAGGTGTAGGAAGCACTGCCTGAGTGCAGCATCCTCAGCCTGCAGGCAGCTCTTCTTCCTACCACGCATTTCTATTCCTTTTGTGAGACCCCCAGATATAAATGTAATTTTTGTTTTTGTTGATTATCACAGACTCTGTGCACGGTGCTCACACTGAGCACCACTGTGGGATTTTCACAGAGGGATGTGAATAAAACCACTGCACAATTTTTGAAAAACTATCTTGAAGATGAAAAGAAAGAACTACAAAACAAACAAACAAACAAACAAACAAACAAAACCCCCCCAACTCTTTATGTTTGAAGGTAAAATTGCTTCCCTTAAAAAAAAGGATGGAAGGAGCTGTAAAAGATCATCTTTGGCTAAGAGTGACATATGACATTATTTTTTTAAAAAAATAAGCTCTTATCCAAAGCATAAAACATTTGCATATAAACTACTTTTTTTTTTACAGTTTTCTTTTGCTGCAAAAGAATTATACAGGAAAATGTAACTGACTTGGCATCTGTGTCACTTGATACTCAAATGTAGTTTATATTCTACATATTTCTTCAGATATTGTGAAATAATTTTCATTATTTTTGTTATAACTCAGTTTAGGTTTTCTTTCTTCAAATTAAAGATAAGGATAAGCAATATTAATAAATAAATAAACAAAATTAATATAAAGAATTATGATGCAGGTCCTATGACAGCATTTAGTAATTTACAAAAGAGTGAATAACCTTTTGAAATGTAGACTTTTTACTGAAAAAGACAGTGACTAAGTCATTAAAAGTGCAGAAGCTGATATATAAGAAGAAATATAATTTAAAATTTAAAACCCTGCCTTCTGTTTTGGCTGTTCAGAGAGCATTCTGCAAGTCCTAAACTCAAATAATAATGGGGAGTTCTGAGGCTTTGTCCTGCTGGACTGGCTTACTTTCTAAATGAGATGTACCTTAAAGCTGCCAAGACTGACACAGACAAAAAGAGATGAGAGGAAAGGAAAAGGAGAAGGAAAAAGAAAAAGAAAAAGAAAAAGAAAAAGAAAAAGAAAAAGAAAAAGAAAAAGAAAAAGAAAAAGAAAAAGAAAAAGAAAAAGAAAAAGAAAAAAGGAAAAGGAAAAAGGAAAAGGAAAAGGAAAAGGAAAAGGAAAAGGAAAAGGAAAAGGAAAAGGAAAAGGAAAAAGGAAAAGGAAAAGGAAAAAAGGAAAAAGGAAAGGGAAAAGGAAAAGGAAAATTAGGAAAAGGAAAAGGAAAAGGAAAAGGAAAAGGAAAAGGAAAAGGAAAAGGAAAATTAGGAAAAGGAAAAGGAAAAGGAAAAGGAAAAGGAAAAGGAAAAGGAAAAGGAAAAGGAAAAGGAAAAGGAAAAAGGACAGTAGTAAGAGCTACCTTTTTTGAAGTGGAAATAGTCACATGTACTGCACATACCCACTAAATTAATTTGCATCCCACTGTTGCTTTACAGTGTTCTCTTGATATAAGTTTATTTAATCTTTGTTAGCAAGATGTAGACCCAACTTTTGATGACATTGCAAATATAAAAATAATCTGCAATAGATCCTGCATTCACTTCCTCACCCAGAAGCCAATATTAAACCCATCAAACACACTGCAAACAACTCCCACCCCACAGATAAAACCAATGTATTCACAGCAGTATTTGTATTTTAAAATATTACTCAGAAAAAAATAGTAAGTTTAATAGCATGAAAATCCACATAAATGGAGAGATCTAAGCATTAAATGCCCCTGAAGAGAAATACTCAAGAAAAATCAAGACTATAAACCTATATCCATGCTGTATTTGAAACTCATTTGATTCAGATAAACCAGTAAACATCAGCACTTGATTGTGGGCATGGTTAGTGATTAGTCATTACTCCTGTACCACAAGAATTGAAGGAAAAAGGAAATAACTTATGACAACACTGTCCTAACACTATTTGTATTGGGACCTAACACTTTGAGATTTGTAACTTTGTAATTTTAAGAAAACATCATAAATAAATTTAAAGAATTTTTATTCTGTAAGAGTAGTGTGTTCTGACAAGAATTTCTGGGATAAATGTCCAAATGTAATTCCTGTGTTCTCCTCAGCACAGCAGGGCCAGGAGCTCCTGGAGCTGAGCCAGGGCCTGGAGCATCTCCGTGCCCAGGAAAGGCTGAGGGAGCTGGGGCTGCTCAGCCTGGAGAGGAGCCCCAGGGAGAGGGGCTGGGCCTGGGGGCCCTGGGGCTGTCTGTCTGTCCCTGTCTGTCCCTGTCTGTCTGTCCCTGTCTGTCTGTCTGTCTGTCCCTGTGTGTCTGTCCCTGTCTGTCTGTCTGTCTGTCCCTGTCTGTCTGTCCCTGTCTGTCTGTCCCTGTGTATCCCTGGGTGTCACTGTGTGTCCCTGTCTGTCTGTCTGTCCCTGTCTGTCTGTCCCTGTCTGTCTGTCTGTCCCCGTGCCCAGGCAGGCTCAGAGCAGCCCCAGGCTCTGCTCCAGGCCCAGCAATGGCCCCAGAGCCACGGGCAGGGGCTGAGCCCAGCAATTCCCCCTGCACAGGAGGCACAACTTCTGCCCTGGGCAGAAGAATTGTGAACAGTGACAAGACTTGAGGAAATGAGCCAGGGGAGGTTCAGGCTGGAGATCAGGGAATGGTTCTTCCCCCAGAGGGTTCTGGTCACTGAACACGCTCGCCAGGGCAGTGCTCATGGCCCTAAAAAGCTAGAAAAATGTTTGCCAATGCTCTCAGGCACATGGTGGGACTCTTGGGCCATCCTGTGCAGGGCCAGGGGCTGGACTGGATGATCCCTGTGGGTCCCTTCCAGCTCAGGATATTCTGTGATTCTATGATTCTAAACCACCAGGAAGAATAATTTCCAGAATATTTCCTCCCATCTAAGAACATTTTGGGATTGCTGTTTATTGCATTTGAGCACAGTAGGGTTTGAAGAATCCTGCCAAATACAATATTCTGATATTTGTACTTCCTCAGTGATGGTTATTATGAATAGATTATTTATCTGGTTGGTACCAATCCCTGCCACAACACCATCTCAGATTAAGGAATAGATCAGATATTATTTTCAAGCCTTTTTTCAGCAGTGTTCAGAGACAGAGGAGCTGCAGCCCTTGATCTGAAATTATCTCTGTGGCACAAAGTTTTCTGACCACAGTTAGCCAAACCTGGACACAGAGTTCATTGTAATCTGAGAACCACAGAACACCTCTGAATAAAGTGATAATTCATCAGGACATAAGAAATATTAATATTGAGGAAGGAGAACATGGTAAAATATCTGTGTTTTTTATAGTACTAATCTGTTCCAGAAAGGGAGATAATAAAACAACAGTTTCTGAAGCCCATTCCTTATGAGGTTTTCTAAAAACCATGAAGATGTGAAGGCGTTTGGAGACTAAATCATCACAATTTTCTTAAACTGATTATTTTTCAGGAAAGGCTCAGTAGCCTGTATCCACTATGAAAATTTTCCCAGAAAGAAAACTTTTGAAAATAAATCTCACCCATGCTCCATTTTGAATGTTGCCATTTTGGCATCAAAAAGCTGAGAGAGACAGCTATTTGGGGGAAAAAAACCAAAAAATAAAAACAAAAAAAAAAGGCAATAAATATGATACAGCAAAATCTGTGTGCACTTTGTGGGAGAAAAACCCGCTTCACCTTTCTGCTGGAAACATTGCTGTGCAACCAGCCTTGAAGAAAAAAAAAAAGGCTGCTATATTCTTGCTCAAAAATATTTAAAAAAAAAAAAGAAGAGATAGAGAGAGAGGTTCTTACCTCTCCCCTTCTCCTTAAATGGGAGCATTGCAAAGATTTGCATACAAACCCACTTGAGTATTTGTGCTGCAGCACATCTGGCAATTATCTTACAAGAGAATTGCCACGGGCTTGGCGGTACCGAGAGGAGCATTTGAAGGCATGGAAGAAAAGGGATATTCCAGCCTTCTACCAGCTACCTTGAACATACTTCATGTTTAATTTCCCTCTGTTGCCAGAGGCGCTGTGTTGTTATGACAGTTGATCTGCCATGGAATAGCTGTAAAGGAAAATCAACAAAGGATCGCTCCAGCGATTCTCGGCGCAATTTATCGGCGCTCGTGTCTGGCTGCTGCTGCTGCCTGTCGGGGTAATGACACATGATGGGTGATTAAAGTGCAACTCCCTAAATCAAAGCTGTGCCAGCAGTTTGAAGAGGCAGAAAACAGCATTTAGGCCCCCATTCCTTTCTACTGGCGGGAGGACCTCATTAGGAAAAAAATGGGATGTTTTGTTAACAAGAGGGAGCGCTGGCATCATCCAGGGAGATCTCTTGTGGTTCCAGGATTCACTCATGGCATCTTTTAGACTGGGCATGTCATGAAAATAAACAATTAAGGGTCATGGAATCATGGAACAGTTTGGGTTGGAATGGACCTTAAAGATCATCGAGTTCCAATGCCCTGCTAAGGGCAAGGACACAAAATTAAAATGTAAAGGGCAATAAGTTCATCACCACTGACCTGGAGTTGGCCAGCTTATTCACAACTTCATATTTAACACAATTTTAACCTTTGATTGACAAGAAATTGAGAAAAGAGGGAGAGAGCTGCCTGTCATGAGGGCAAGGGCAAAGGTGGGCAAGGGCAGCTCACCAGCTCAGCAGAAAGAACTGATTGAGACATGGGAGTAGTTGCAATTCAAAGAAATTATTTTTTGTTTTCTTTGCCTTTGCCCCACTCTTTCATTCTCAGGACACATGCAAGACATGTAGCTAGAGATGTTTACCAATTTTGGCTAGATTTGTCCATTTCACAAAAGTGTACCCTACTTGAGATAACTGCAAAATAGGGATGAAGAATCAAATAAATGAAAAAGCCTTAAAAAAAAAATAAAAAGATGGCAGAATGTCACAAGAAGAGAACAGTAAACCAGGGCATACAAAAAGAGAAGGGAGCTTTTGTCTTGTTTTGTTTTTCCACAGAAAATAGTATTTACAGACCAGGGGACTGTGAGAAAAATGGAGCAAAGAAAGATTAAGAAATATCAAAATAACTGGGTGAGGTGAATTTGACATAGCATTATTGCTGTCCTTCTTATAAGTGTTTTTTAGAGGTATTAGAGACAGTGATTTTAAGCTTCCTTTACCACATATCATGGATAATCTATCTTTGCAAATGTAGTCCAGGCAGTGCCACCCTTACTGACACCTCGTGGGATACATGCATTTTAATGAGAAATTGGCTTTTTATACACAAACAAAAGTAGCACTCGGGCAGATCTCAACCTTCCCATGCTCTCAGCAAGGAATTATTTTCCCAAAGACTAAAATGAGCATTTAGAGGCACCCTGGTGAGCAGAGCACAGTGAGTTCTCCATCACAGCTTGCTGGCTTTGCTGCTGGTGTCGCAGCAGAGCAAACTCATTTGCCTGGTCACATGGAAATTGTCCCTTTATCCTGCCTGGATAAAGCTCCACAGGCAGAGCTTTCCATCCATCTCAATAAACAAATGCTGCAGTGCTTCAGCCATATGGTGGAACAACTGTAACTTGCAGTGGAGAAAAGAGCTCCACGCATTCCAGTCTCCATCCAGAAGCATCTTCTGGGTTTATTTGTGTTTGTAACCAGTGTTACATTTTATTTCTTTTGAAGTAGAACGTGAGATTGAGGTCTCTTTGCTTTATGATTTGTCTGAAGATGGTGAGAAACAAATCTGGTCTGGAACATGGTCATGGTCATGGTCATGGTCAACATGGGCAAGCAGCACTGCAAGAGAGGCAGGGGCACGATGTGGTGCAGGAACAGCTTCCACATTTTATCAGTTTTACCAGTTTTACCAGGTTCCCTTTCCCTTCCAGCCTCTTCTCCTGTTATTCCATCAGCTCTTGTCATAGGCAACAGTTTTTAAAGTTCTTTTCTTCAAAAAAAAGAAAGTCTAAATGGTGAAACTTGGCACTGGAAGAATTAGCTGGGATTAGCATGTTCCTGCTGGAAGGAGCTGTGGATCTGACTGACAGCTTTAGGTTTATGTATTAAACACATATAATGCCAATAGCTAAGAAGCATATTTGGGGAGAAAGTGAAGGAAGCAATTCTGTTTTCTTGGCAGACAGGATTTGTTGGAAATGTTTTGATGTTCAGATTAAAACTTGTCAGGCTCCACACTGTCACAAAAAGAAGTGATAGATTTAAGAAGGGGCAGGGCTAACATGGTTACCTCCATCAGATTATTTACACAGGAACACGCATGCCTTAATGCAAGCTTGCTTTTCAGGAGGTAATTTTTTCAGGATACCATTCTATCACATTATATATAGCCCCTAAAGTGGAATTAGGAAGTGTGACATTTATTCAGATGAAGGCAGGCAGGCAGTCCGCTTTAAGCAGTCATCTCTTCCCCCGTGACTCCCAGGCAACCTTTAAATAATTTTAGTTCTTCCCTTCATGTTAAAGGCTCATTATCCTTTATAGAAATTCTTCAGAAGTCTTCTCATCCCAAGCACCACGAGTCACTTCTCAAGACAGAACTAGATTCCTTGTTCCAGATCTCTCTTAAAACTTTCTAATATTGTATGTCTTAGTGAATATATGGAATTTGGGAACTACTTATCCTTGAATCACAAGAAGAGAAGAATTCACTGGTCATGATTTTTATGTCCATTCTTGAAAAGAAAGGGAGAAGGATAATAGCTGCTAAATGAAAATTTTCTGCCCTGTGGCTTCTGATTCAGCATTGATGCTGGCAGCTTGCTCTTTTCACATTTCTGATGGTATTCCTGAAGCCTCTTTCTTTGCTTTGTCTTTTTTTTTTTCTTTTCCTCTTTCTTTGCACTCCCTTCTCATGCAATCTCCCTTCAACCAAGAATTTGGATCAGTTCCTCTGACATGAAGGTGTCACTCAGCAAACACTGATGTAATAAATAAATATATATTTGGAATTATTACCATTTCCCTCTTAGCACTAAGAGTCTTGTTAAGCAAACCAATCTGGTTTTTGGCTTGACATGGGTTTTCACTAAGAAAAAATCCATCCATTTTAGTATCAAGTAATGGACATAGATTAAATCAATTTTCATCCTGCCCACTCCTGGACTACTGAAACAAAATAACTCCTACTCTGTGGACAACAAAGGTTAACATCCTTTTTGTTTAGATACAAATGACAATGGAAATTCTGGAGGAGCAAAGCATCAGCTCATTTAAGAGATTTTTTAATTAGGTCTATGAAAGGTAAAATTTTATGCAGCAGTGTTACTAACAGTGTAGGTTAAACCTTTTATCAGACATGGAGGAGAAGAATCTCCTGTGCATGAGAGGGTTTTATTTCCAAGTTCAGTGCTATCAGTGGTTAGCACCTGCATGCACCAGGAATCTGTGGCACAGGGAACAAGAGGTGAAGGAATTAGGTGTAAAGGGACTGCTGTCATATTTCCTTTCCGAGGGCCAGTCTAATTTCATGATCAGTGACCAAATCCATCTGAGCCACTTTGATTTTTCCATCAGGTTTGAGCTACTGCTCCTGGATAACCCATAAATAGACTGAAGGAAGGTGGGAAGGCAATTTATAACAAGGAAGCCACAAGAAAATGCATTAATGCTACTCCTTGTTTGTATTTTGGAAGCTGTTTCTTACCAACTCTGCCACCCAGAATCAACTGCATGGGCCAGGTCTCACCCTCTAACTCTGCTTAAATTAGGAATTTAGGGTGACCTTGTGGAGAAGGATCAATTAATCAAGAATACCATGAGTTTCCTGAAGAAATACCAAGGTTTTGATCTAGAGGAGAACTGAATTTGAGGACCAGGAGGAACAGGCTTGTGGGAAGAATAAAGGATCCTGAAAAACCACACAGAAAAAAGAAATAGGGAACAACAAGAGAGACTAAGGGCAAATCCAGGCCCTCACTTCAGAGTCAGTCCAGATGACCAGGTGCAATATTATGAGCCACAACCACACCACCAGAAGAAGAGATCCAGCCATAAGTGCAGCCCATTTCCCCAGAGCATCTTGTCCTTAGAGAGTGTTTGATGTCAGTTAAATCTCTGCCCCTTCCCTCTCACCCCAGCTCCCTCCCAGTGCTCTCTCCAGCAGCCTGCTGGAGCTGGGCTGGTGTCAGTGAGGGTGTGTGAGGGGCACAGGCTGCTCCTGCTATCTCAGAGCCAGAGGGGTTTTCATTAGATTCAAGCAGCAGCTGGCTCCCCAGGGAAGCTCCTGCTCTTATTTGATAAGGGATGCTCTTTTATCACACATGAAACTGCATGCAGTGATCAGACAGGCAGCGTGCACGGCTGCCAAGCAGAGGGAAGCTGGCTCTTGGTAGAATATTACAGCACTGCCCCGTTCCTGCAATTGAAGATTGGCTCAAAAATGGCCAATTCTGCAAACCACAGAAGCTGGAATTTCTACCAGCCCACAGAAAAAATGTCCAATTAATATATTTGCTGGAAGGGTCATTATGTTGTTTTTAGAAGATGAAGTCACTATGGTAAATCAGAGTGGAGTGGACATGTGACATATTGGTGTTTGCAAATTTTTTTACACTCTTAAAATAACTTAGTTATTAATTCTCAACAACAAACAAAACCCCTCAACCTAAACATTAACCGTCTAAGTGCACTCTCCAATTGAGAATAAATTCTACTTTTTCTTCCTTTCCTAAAAAAAAAAAAAAAAAAAACAAAAAAAAAAAAAAAAACCAAAAAAAAAAAAAAAAAAATTTCAAGGGCACAACTTTTTCAAGCTAATTGGCATCCCAGAACATCAAAGCATTCTGTAAATCTTCAAAAACCCTACAAACATAAAAGTCCATAGTGTGGTACCTCCTTCAGTACTGGTCTGACAGGTCTGCCAGGAACATCTGGCATGCTGATGTGTCAATAGTCTATTTTTTCTATAGTGAGAGAAATTACATTATCTCTGTAACCATTTTTTTTCCCCATAATATTTCCTCTATTTTCTAAATTGTGTTGATGTTTCAAGGAATTATAGCTAACATGCACTTGAAAACTGGACTGCTTTTATCTCTTGTGCAGGGAAAGTGCAGGTAGATTGAGCTTGTGCAATTAGATGGATTTTCTGAAAATTACCTGGCTGAGTCAAAATAATTGCTGTGTCTGTATCTATAAAATCTTAGAGTATGTTGTAATATCTTGTGATGTCTACCTATAGATTCCATCTGTGACACTAAGAATTGATTAAATATGTTTTTAATCCACATTTCTTACAGCTTCTGAGATTTATGACAATTGCTGTGGGTACTTCTCCTTTGTTATTGTTTTTTGCTCCTGACCAAATTTCTTACTTTCTGTTCATGACTCAGGGACAGCTTTCAGACCTGGTACTAAAATTTGCTTGTCTTCCTATACCAAACAAAAGTTTTTATTAACCATTCTAACTTCCAGCTGAAAGTCAAAATTAAATCAAAACCCATCAAACCCAACCTCTCCCCTCCCAACCCCTTCCCTTCCCTCCAAACTAAGGATGCAGTAAAACCTTTTTTCACTCAATGGCAACATCTGGATCACAGAAAGCGTTTCAGTTCTTACTTTTAACAGTGAGGTACATGGACTTGCTGACGTCTGCTCCCACATCATTGCTGACCTTGCAGAGGTAGTATCCACTGTCTTCTTCCAGCACGTGTTTGATCAGCAAGGAGCCGTTTGTGAGCAGCTGGATCCGACCGTTCAGCGCGATCGGCTGGAACTGGGGAACCCCGGCACCTGCAGCAACAAACCCGTGCAAAAAAGGGTTTACAAGCATCTCATTTTTTTTTTAATTTTTAATAAGGCAAAAGCTGTAGCTTCTGGTTTGTTGGATCCCAGAAACATGGGGGTTTTGAGCTTTCTGTGCTTTCTGGCACTGACCCCCTGGAGAACACTGCTTGTGACCTGAGGCCTTGGAGAAGGATTCTAAATTTGGGTGATGAAGTAAAATCCCTGGTGTGTATTTAAGTAGAAGCATGTGCTTTCACATGGTGATGGGTTTTAAATTTGAGGTTTTTATAATATAGTAATAGGTATGGGACAAGATGGAAGATTTTGGGTGGTGCCTTTTTCAATGTTCATTTTCCTTCTTCTTCATGGTTTCAGGCAGCAGTTTCTGGTTGGTCCGTCAGTGTCACACTGAGGGTCAGGAATTTGGTTATTGGGTTAAAAGTGGAAATAACATAGGTGTTAATTCTCTGTTGGACTGTTTATCTTTAAGACACCTTGTAGCAGCTGGATCTGGCTCCATTTTCCTCGCTTCTAGCAGGTAGCTGGAAGTGCTGCTGAATGCTCTGTAATTTTTGATAAGATTTAATAAACAACCAAGCCTGAACACAAAAAAATCCATTTCCATCATGCATTTGCTAACCCTAGCTCTGAGTGAAGGCAGAAAAAACTCAAACAAACCACTAAGCAAGTGGTGCAAACCTCCCATCGCTGTTACACTGGTTCTTAGAAGCTCAGTGCAACTAAAACAGCTTTTGACATCATCAAAATGAACAGAATGGTTCTTTATCCAAACTGAATTCGTTGTATGAAAAGAGGGAAGGCTTTTGGAATGCAACAGCAGCCTGAATTTGCCCATATTAAAGGGGCAAAAGGAGTACAAAGCAGAAGAACCAGGAAGGGGGAGAGAGGAAATGAAGATTTTCAGCCCTTTCATGGGTGAAAAGGCACATTTGTTGTACATTTAGAGGCTGATGAATTATTGACAATTACAGCTGAACAGTCATGGCAGCATGCATCCCTAATGCAAACAGCAAATGAATTTCTTATGACTGAGAGGAATGTCTGTTGTACTAAACATGGCACACTCAGGGGACCTCTAGGACCTTGTTTATGAAACCCTGGATAACATGGAAAACCACATCAGTGACTGTTCCTCTTGTTTCCTGCTACAGCTGATGGACTGGTGACACAAAAAATCTCTGTTCTGCCATGTTTGCAGCCAGGATTTATTGAGACTATTAAAAAAAACCCCTCAAAAATCCACAAAACACCCCAAACAAAACAAATAAAACAACAAAAAGCTCAGACCACTGATCAGAGATTTTTGGCAGCACTGTAAAAAGGGAAGGTCCATAAAAACAGGAAACTTTTTTGTATCAAGTTTGGTTTTAAGAAAGAACCTATTTTTCCTTGGAAATAAATTACTGGGTAATTTAAGGAACAGGAAACAACATCCTGCTGTACTGTCAGCACAAGTTCAGGTTCCTCCAACATTAAAGACTCCCTAAATGTGTATTAAGACACATTTCTTGTAACAAAGGGGTTTAAAACCTACTTTGGCAGCAGGACATGGGATTTTTCAGGGAAGTTAAAAGGTGCTCTTCTTCAATGGAATTTTCTTACACCACTTTCTGTACACAAAGTTAGTATCTGTCAACATTAATCACTGTAAACAGCTGGCTGAGTAAACCCAAAAGGAAATATGGTGAATAAATATTATGGGAAATTATTTAGTGTAACATAGTGAGCTAGAACAACCTCTGAATATAACATCTAGAATATTAAATAAACCCAGACATGCACATCAAAAATACTTCTAGTCCTAGAAGAGTTTGCTTTGGGAACTTATGGCTACACTGAAAGCCTCAATACTGTGAACTTAAACATGCTAAAAGAATGATTTTTTCAGAAAAATTCAATTGCCATTGTTGATTTTTCACCTATTTTGCTCATGTACATGTCCCACTTTTCTTTTTGTCTTTTTTTTCTTTAACAAGCCATTTTTTAATCATTTAGTTGGAATGCACATTTGTGCTTTACTAACTGTAGATTCCTGCCATTGATTGCCCACTCACTTCCTGTGTTTCTTCACATGAAAAATTATGGGAACAATTTAGTGTTCAAAGAAAGGAAAGGACTGATGCTCCTAAGGACAGCTGATGGAAAAATTGGAAAATTTTTGCACAGCAGTTTGCAAAGTTTTCTCAATCCTCACACACATTTTTGCTGCTATTCCTGAGCAGGAGAGAGTCTTATCCTAAACATCTGCATGGATGAGTCTGAAAGGGGACTTTTCCAACTATTCTATCTTTCCAAGATGGGTTATTTATCTACTCACAGTTAATTACAACTCATCCTTCAGCACACAAATAGAAAAAAAACAGAATTACCTCTTTGTGCTCTATATTCAGAATGAAAATCCCACATACCACTGAGATTAATGGAATTTAGAACTCTGCACTCTTCTTGCAACAAACCATAATTTATCAATTAGAGCACAAATAGCCTTTAACATGAACTCTTCTCTCATCCTTTTTTCTTCAAATACAATTTGGACTTAGATCCTAAGAAAACCAAAAATGATATGGAGCATTACCTAAAGATTTCTCCTCAACAGCACCTTGTTTGGTTTTTTAAGGAGTTAACTCTTTTAGATTGGGTACAGAATTTGCAGAATGTGGTTTTTTGCTAAAAACTACCAGAAGACAACAGGCCAGAAGATACAATCTATCAGGCAGCACATTTTAACTAAAAAGCAGACAATTTGCTGTGGTTATTGAGGGTCAAGTGGGGCCACTTTTAATGCTCTGTTACACAAGGGGAAAATGTTAAAGCATTATGTAAAGCTCACACTGAATTACTGCTTATGTTAATGCTACCTGACCTTCCTTCCTTTGCTGAAATGATGTGATTGGCCATGTTATCATGAATTTTGAAGAGTGGGGGTAAAAATCAGCCAAATGCTGCCAGTGAACCTCGTGCTGAGGTTGTTTCTATTAAAATTGTGTCTCTTCTCTCCCAGCCATCCCTTTCATCCCTTGCCTGCTGAGTCCACAGCTGACACAGGCTCACAGGCACAGCCAGGACATCTCCAGGGCAGAGCAAAATTCCATCCAGCTCAGCCTGGTGTGGGACAGTGGCCAGCAGGAGATGGGAGGTGATTTATGAGGAATAAAACACGACTGGTGTGCCCCTTATTGGACCCCACTGCTCCCTGGCAACTTGGAGATTTAAACAGCAACCTTAGGGTGAGTGGGGTGTTATTAATGCAGAATTAGCCTGTCCCCAGTGGTCACCACAGGAATCCTACCTTTGGAGTACTTCCAGACGATGGTGGGGACGGGATAACCCTCGGCAGAGCAGTTGAGGATGACGGCTTTTCCATAGATCCCGTCCTGGTCGCTGGGCTGGACCACAAACCTGGGGGGCACTGTGGGAAGGGAGCAAAGGGAGACATCAGAATTATTGCCAATTTATTGCTAATTTATTTGGTATCTCAAAATGCCAGAGCAGTCACATACAGAGTTGTAACATTTCACAGCGAAAAGCAAAAATTATAACTGATTTTTTTTCTGATCCAGTAACACACTAAGGTTGGTTTTAGCAGATAATTCACTTTCTGTACAAAGTCTTGATGTATTTCTTGCCAGGCATGATAAAATCACTGGTCTTTACAGGACACAAAAATAAGTTTATATGATCTCTCCACGGGAAAAGTTAAAAACGGAGTAATAGATAAATCATATTATTGTAGACAGGAAATAAATGCTTTCTACCAAAGGTAGGTTTGTCAGATGTCTAAGAACAATTGAATTTTTCCATTTGCTTTTTATAACAGTGAGTTAGCAAGCTTTAGGAAAAAAAGAATTAAATTCTTTGATACAAATAACCATAACAAATAATGCTCTCATTAGCAATCAAATCATATTAACATGAGGGTGTTTGAGCCACAACTTCTGACGGGACTTTGCTTTCCAACCAGCCAGAGAGAGGCTCAACACAATTTGCATGCATTAAGTTGATAAGAAATCTTATTTCAGTGCATCAGTGTGCACATATTGTTAAACTTATCCCAAAGTAGCATAAAACCACAGCAGTGAGTCTTCCACATGTACCTATTTATACATAAATAAAATAAGAGCTGCTTATCTGAAGGAAAAGCTCTACATGTTCCAAATACAGACACACAGTGAAGAAAACAGCTTGTATCAAAAATTTGACATGTGACAATGTTAGGTCCAAAAATTTGGTATGCAAGCCTGATTCTAAATGTCAAAATCTCGGTAAAACCTACACATCTGACAAAATTATGAAAAAGAAGCTGAAAGTTGTAAAAATTGTGGAAAATCCAACAAAAAAATTGAATATTAGTGTTTAATGGTTGTAGTAAGGTCACTTAAGGTCACATAATTTGTTGACCTCTTGTTCTTTGGTTCAGAACATCACAGTGTAAATATCCAAGGAAAAGAGAAGTAAATTAATTGTGGTTTTTATTCTGCATGTTTTTCATTTTGCCATTTCTCACAGGGCCACAGAGAGTGACTGAACATGTGACAGACTTTTTTCTTCTCAAATAATTTTTTTTTTAAAACTTGAGTTCAGCAACACACTGAGATCTCATGCAGCACAAGAGAAATCCTAATAGTTCCTTGCTCTCCTCATCCCACTGCAAAATTTGAAGCCTCATTCAAATTTGAAGATTCTCCAGCTCCAGGCAGTGCTGAATTTTTCTGAAGGCTGGCAAAATCTAAACAAAGGACCCAATCATCCATCCTTACTCTGATCCTCTCCAGAAATGCTAGAAATTAGAAAAGGAATTCTGGCAGAAGATTGTAGCACAAGAAAACACAAGGGAGAATGAGAGGGACCCTCAGAACTGTAAATATTTTCCCTGGGGTCTGAAATAGATATTAATGCCCATAAATATGGGACTAATTATCCATCGAGAAAATCTGCAGCAGAAACACAGCAGAAGCACCAATGCTCTAATATCTGACCTTCGAGTTTTTTCCAGTATAAACACTCTCATTATTCATGCAAATCTTAGCTCTCATTGTGCCACAGTGCCCCGAGTTTTCCTTAAGGGGAAATGGGAGCTGCCAGTGTTGGTGTGGGCAGGACAGCTCAGAGCTGAAGGTCTGTGGAAATTCTCTCTGCAGGTTCAGAGACCCCTCCTCACAGCAGCCTGAGCCTTCCTTCACCATCCAGACTCCCCTCCAGCTTTCTCTTTCCACATTCGTGGGTAGAGCTGCTTTTAAAAAAGGACAACAGTCCTCTGGAGGGCAAATAATCCCCCTAACTGGAGCTTTTCCTCACTGAATCCTAAATGCAAAGCGGTTTATTGCCTACCTACAGAATGTGAGAACCCAGGACATCCCTCTGGGTGCCCTGGATGGTTTGAGACCCTGGCAGGAGGCTCAGGAACCTGGGCACAGTGCCCAAAACCCCTGTGCCTTTGATTTCTCTCCCTGGGAAAAATTACCACCCTTACATGAAGAAAAAAAGTCACAAAAAATAAGCAGAGTATAAGTTAGATTGTTACAAAGTGAAAAAGTAGGTTTTTAAGATTGTTTATAATAATGGTCTGGGGTCAGGATGGAGGAATCTGGGCATGTTCTGTCCTTCTTTCTCCTTCCCAGCATCCATCTTTTGGGTGATGTTGGCACTTTTAGATTGGTTTGGAGCAGAACCAGACTGTACAATATAGTGATAGGCACTGGAAGATAATTGTAAATAATGTTTATGTAGTTTATAGTATAAAAAGATAATCCCACCCCAGGGTGGGCAGTGTGCCTGGGGCTGAGCTGCTGAACAGACCTGGGCTGGGCAGGGAAAGAACTTTAAATGAGATAAAATAAACAACTCTGGAAACAACAGAAGAGTCTCCTGACTTTCTCTGGTGCTTGGGCTGGGACACAGAGACTCTAAAACAACACAGGTGTCAGCTCAGGCTCCAAAGTCACCACCAGCCACAATAGAAAAGCTGTTTGGAACACGACTACAAGAAACAGAAGGAACCAGCAGTGTTGGAGGCAAGAGATACCTCTGTACTAGAGAATAACTTACTGCTGACAAACACCTTGGCTTTCCAAGGCTGGCAGACATTTATTGTAGGTTATGGTAATTCACAACAGGTGAACATCCAACATGAAATCCCAGCAGCAACAGCTCTGGGCAATCACCCATCCTGTTCTAATTATCTGCTCAGAGAAGACATTTGCTTCAGTAGCTCCCTTCTCACTGTCCTGTTTGTTTCATCCCCAAACACACAATGGGGTATTTTCCAAGGCAGGTGAAAAGCACAGCTAGTTGCACAAATAGATTTGATTTTGTACGACTTGGCATCAGCTTGTTTCACCTCAGTAACTGTGAGTAAATTTGTGTTTGCAGCTTCTGAAAAATAAATTACAAGCTGCTTATCCATAAAGAGGGATAAAAACCAACACAAAACATGAATCCACCATTTTTGCAGGTGAATGATTACAAAAGATGCAATGGAGTGACTGATAATTACTGTCCTACTCTACCACTGAAGAGTGTGAAGAACAGAATGTCTTTTAAAATCTGCCTTCCAATACAAAATTTCTGTAATTTGTTTTATTTCCCTTTTCTCTGAAAAACTTTTTTTAATATTCTTCATTTGTTATGGATGATACTGGCAAGAAATGCTGAATTTTCAGGAAATTGTTTTATTAAATGAGCAGGCATATGCACAGTCTTGGGAAAAGTTAAGCAAGACTGCTTAGTATGGAATAAATGCAATCAGTCTTTAAAATACTATTTGCATTAAAGTAATCTGCTAAAACACACTTTTTGTGTAATCCCATTGGGGACAAATAGAAAATAAAATAAAAAGGAAGGATGCCAAGTGGAAATATTCTTTGGGTTTTTCTATGAAAATTCTGCCACATTCTTCCACATCTTTTAAGAACTCACAGAGATATCCATGATGTGTTGTGCCCTTAACACTGACAAGCTCTGAACAAGTCTTTTCATCACAATGATATCACTGTATTTTGGATATATATAAAACCTAAGTTTTTGCTCAGATATTCTTGATATTCTCAATTCTAATTATTACTTTCAGTAGAGAACAACGCTAGAATGGTAACTGCAGGAATTAAATTTTTTTCTGTAGCTCCAGGACCAGGTGTATCATTAGAAATCAGAGAATTTCTGTCTTTGGATCCATAAACAAAACTAACTTGGAAAAACTCAGCCCCCAGCCAGTAATAGAAGCAGTTTCTATTTCAGTAAAGCTTTGGCCATCCTTTAGGACTGGTTGTAAAAATGCCAACTGCTGCTCTGGTTTTGAAGACAAAAACCCTTGCCACTTAGTCTTAAGACTGCCAATTGTAAGCTGAAGAGATGCTACAACAAAATAAATTACTCATTCAATGACCTTTCAATTGTTTCTGTATTGCTGTCTAGGTAAAGCCACGGGATTTTTCTTCTTCTATAAACGATGAAAAAGCAAACAGAGCAGACATTTACATTTTTCTTCCTCCTTGCTCGTTTGCTTCTCAATTTTATTTCAATTTAATAACTTGTTCTGGGCTATGTGCTGCCATAGTTCAAAACACAATGTTGTTAAACACTTGTTCTAGATTTTTATACTTAGATTTAGATGATAAACCTACATTCACTTTTTCATTATCTTTCAGGAGATCATTTAGCTGTTAAAGAAAATATGTCTAGCAAGAATTTAACCAAGGCAATTTGTCTGATATGTTTGAGTTAATTAAAAAAGTAAACAAGTAGTTCCTCCTCTCTTTTTAGCTGCAAATGTGTGAGACTCCTCTACTCCTTCAGAAGTGAAGCTCTCTGAAATTCTCATGATAAAAGTTCCACTTTTATCATCATCCTCCTTGACTCAGCAGCACAGTTCCTTGAGCCTGCAAAGGAGGGCATTTAAAATTGCTCTAACAGTGAGTTTCTGGTAGTCTCTCATTTAATGCAGCCCACAGGTGTGTGATGAGAAATGAGCTGTTGACTTGTTTAGAGTGAGAGCCATAAGTTGACAGATGCCAACTCTTTAATGGCTGAACTCAAAGGAGTTAAAAGGTTAAAAAACAAAGGTTAAAAGGAGTTAAAATACCTTAAAAAGGTACTTTCAGTCAATATTATGATTAGTAGTCTCAGGCTCTCACTGGGTGAAAGCAAAGGATGAAGCAATCAGAATAGGGTTCAGCACCCTCAAATCCTTCTCCCAGGGCTGCTCCATCTTTTCCTCCTGTCTTGGGTTACAATACAGAGTGTGATAAAAGGTATCTATTCTATCACCATCTGTTGAGGGTGGGGCAGTGATCCTGATCTCCCTGGGAGATATTCTGCTAATGGGCCATCCATTGAAACCAGGCAGGGCAGTGTTCTTTATCTTTTCACAACCCATCCTTCCTCCAGCCAGTCATTTTCTGCTCATGGCCATTGAGTCCCACTGTGGCACTGATAAAATTACTGCATCCCATTGGGAGTTGCTCCAGCCAGGGGGAAGAGCCCAACATTTCTCACCAAGATAAAAACAGAGGTTTTGGGACACTAAGGGAGCCCCTTTCTCCACTGGACTCCAGAGGAAAACCGGATTTCTCCACATCCCCACTGGAACTCCGCAGGGAAACTGCACTTTGTACAGGAGCACTGCTTCAACTGAATCACATCTGTCACTGCAGGAGGATGCAGCCACCATGGGATGGGACTGCTGCCAACACCCTGCCTGACGGGTGTCAGGTTGTACTCTGACTGTGTCAGGGTTTGGGGTTTGTTTCTTTGTAGTACTGTATTTCTATTTTAATTTCCCTAGTAAAGAACTGTTATTCCTAATTCCCATATCTTTGCCTGAGAGCCCCTTGATTTCAAAATTATAATAATTTGGAGGGAGGGGGTTTACATTCTCCATTTCAAAGAGAGGCTCCTGCCATTCTTAGCAGACACCTGTCCTCCAAACTAGGACAGCTCCCCAGCCTGGACTGATTTTGGGGATTGCCCTGGCCCAGCTGCACTCTCTGTTTAACCTCATGAGATCCCCACGGTCCCACATCCTTTCCCCGATTTAAATTTGCTCTGTGTAAGTGCAAGAATCCCCTCTGACTGTGCCAAGGACCAGGTGCCAAACTCACACATTTCTTCCCGGGCTTCCAATCCACACAAGCACTTCTGGCTGCCAGGTACAGTGATCAGTGAATCACTCTGGAGAGCAATTCTGGGGGCTCCTAACACGAGCTCCTCTGGTGGGCTACTGGGCTGAGTTAAGAAATAATCGATGACACGGGCCCAGGATGCAGTGTTTCATTTTTACATGGAATATTTGTACTTCACATTTAGATCAAACTGTCAAAATGATGGAGGAAATTTAATCAGCCAAAGCAACCACTGATGTATTAATGAATGAGATCATTAAACACTGTACTTTAGCAAAGATGAACAGTTATTAAATTTGGTCATCGGACCTAAGGGGTCGATTTAGCTGGTTTAGTGAAACCATTTGCTCTGTAGTTCAAGAAAAAAGATGTACTTTTGCAAAATGAGACTGTGCCTAGTGGTTTGTGTTGGTCAGGTTTGTCAAATGAATACATTAAATAAGTGAATCTTTTAGGAGTCATCTTCAAAGCCACAATGTAAACACCAGCAAAGAAAGTAAATGAGTTTTGATGTCACCTCTGACTTTAAATCTTCCTTCCCTGCTTTTCTGTCCCAAGTTGCTTTTGCTGCATCACCCCAACACTACCACCAAACATCACAAAAAAGGTGGAAACTCTCTTACTGTCTGGAAAATTCAGGGACTCCTCATTGGGTACCTACCATCTAATTACATTCATCACTCCTGGCAAGTGCAAAATGAAAACACATCTAATACACTAAATCCATTATTAGGTATCTAAAGACCTTATCTCAATTTTAACTTATGATGTGTTCACTAACAGCATATATAAAATCATGATTTATGCATCCACTGCTATCTTTGAATTCCCTTTTCTGGTAGTATCAGAAAAATTTTGAACTCATAATACATTTATCAGATTTTTCTTTTCAGTTACCCATTAGAATTCTTTTCACTGCTTTTTATTTCATGAGCACTTCATTTTAGGAAACTCTGCAGAAATGAATAACACATGATAAAGTGCATATAGATTTTTAATCACTCTTTGACGACAGCCTTAATGAGTAAAGTCTTGATTAATTCCTCATGATGATTTAAGTAGTTGACAGAGAAGATATTTTCCTCATTTCTATCTATGGCTCTCATGACAGGATCTTATCCTTTCCTTTTTCTGATTAGCATGACTAGCAAACCAAGAGTGTTCCAATAAATACATAATAATAACATTAACAATAACAATAATAAAAATTTATGAGGTTTTGAGAAGCTCTTCTAGCTGACTAATTTTTAATGCATTTTCAGAAGATCTGCAGATCTGGATCTATCAGAGCCTAAGATTGTGAGAAGGAAAGCTCTGTTCTCACCTTCACTTCCTACTGAGCTTTCAAAAGATATTCCATAAAACTGGGACTAATCAAGCCTGCTTTTCTGTGGATTTGTCCTGTGTTATGAGGAGAGATCCAAGCTGGAACAATTCTGGTGTTGGCAGAGGGTTTTGCCTGTTTAGATTCCCTGGTATTACACTCTATGTTTCTCATCAATCACCACTTAATATGAAGTTTGCAGAGCTCAGCTCCACTGGAGGGGTTTTCCCCTCTTCCAGTTAGTCCAAAATTAGCCAATAATTTATGGAGAGAAGCACAGATCTATGTGAGCTGACAGAAGATATTGAGGAGAAAGTATCTGAAGATGTAAAGATGATGATTTTGTATTTGTGTGTGGAATCTGCAGAAGTTTGTGTGTTCAGTAATAATTCAAATGAAGCAATGAGCAGTTGGCCTGTGTTTCTTCATTCACCTTAGGAATGTCTTGTCTTTAGATTCTACCTTTAGTCCTACCCAAAAAATGGTGTGGATTCCCATTTAGTTTTGAAACACTGGCCTACACTGTTTTAATTTCTACTTTTGGAATGAATACAACGATACTCTAGATAAGAAAAAAGGAATTGTGTGGGTAACAGTCATATTTCACTTAATTTTCCTTTCCCATTCACTGTCTGCTCTCATATCAAAATGCACAGTGTGCACATAAATAAGATTTTCCCAGAACACATCTCCCAGCATTTAGGATAGCCAACATCTAAGTTTAAAGCACACTGCTGAGAAACCCTCAAAAATGGGGATTAGAAACAAGAAGAGTTAAAGCACCACTTCTTCTCCCTGTATTTGGAGACAAACCAGTTAGATTATTTAGAAAAACAAAATGTTTCAGTTATACAGCACCTATGAACAAAAAGATGAGGAGGGATCAGAAAGCCTGGAGAATAAACAGGCATCAGGAAAACAAGTCTTGATTGAAATGTGGACAGGTTGGGTTGGATGCAGAGGAGGAGTGATCACAATGATTCTTTGGGGGCTCTTTGAGTTCTGACCTCTGTGGAATGAAGCAGTTCAGTATGAGGGAAAGAGGTCAGGGTAGAGTTTTGGCAGAGAATTCAGGTCAGACACGATATTGTATTTTCTCCTTTTCCTCTGAGTGAGAGCTCTTATCTTAGATGCACATCCAAAACTGATTAAAACATTATCACTTAAAGTGACAGTGAGAGAGAGGAGAGAAGAGAGGATTCAAGGAGACTCTGCAGAGCATTACATGAGCAGAACAATAGGCAAAGAGAGAACATGATGTAGCCTTCCTAAAAAATTGCAGGATCCAGAATTGCCCTCCAAGCCCTTGGGTATAAGGGAGTGGAAAGCTCCTCTCTATCATGCCCATGGATTTATGAAGACAGAGCCCTCCCCAGGAGGTGTAATTAGAGCAGAAAGAATATGAGGTGAAAATGGAAGTGTTGGGTGAGGGACAGGTGAAGGGGTCCCCAAAACTCCTCTGCTGGACAAGAAGGCAAAAGTGATGAATGCCTGAAAAGGCAGAAAGAGGCAGATGTGTCCTGGGAATAGAGGTCAGGGGAGGAATTACCCACGGACAGAAGGAGACAGGGAAAAGTGCAGTTCAGGCAAAACCAGGAGAAGTGAGGGCATGGCAGGGCTTGTCCCCACCAGTGGGGACAGGGCAGAAATCCCTGCAGAAAGCAGGAATGCCTTCACTCATGGTCTCAGTGCTGGTGAGGACAGACAGTGGTGGCAGAGATCCTGTTCTCAGATGGTAAAACCATCCTGGCTATGAGAAATGCCCAGAGGAACCCACACAGGACTGCTGCAGATTTATTCCCATCACCTCCAGAGCTGAATTACAGCTGAAAATCAGGAAAAATCCCAGCTGGTTTTAGGTGCAGAATTTCTGAGTATGGCAGACACAGACAGTGATGTGAGGTTTTCAACATTCCCTTCTCCAGCAAAAGAGGAGGTGAGGAAAATCTCTCATTATTGAAGTGAGGAATAGGGTTAAAATCTAGCAGAAAAGCTTAGAAAGGAATAATTAAATGCATGTAGTTAATTAGACTACTTCATTTAAGTATTATTAAATAAATAAGGAAAGTAATAGACACCTGTACTGAATAATCTTAAGCAGTATTAAAATCAGTAAAATTTTAAAAAATGAAATATTTATATCAAAATTAGTGGAAAAATAATAGATTTGTTTACTACTGAGTTTTGGGAACTCAGTAGTATTAAAAAATAAGCATATTGGAAAAACAGGGAATAATTCCTTAAGGATAGCATCAGGACACTGGGAACATTTGACTTAAAAGAGTTCTCCAGAATTTAGGGTGGGAAAAAAAGCCTGGGAAAGATTGCAAAAGCCCCATTAAGATTGTAAGGTTTATCTTGTTGAACTTACAGGAGCGAAAATAAAATGTAGCAATGTGCAGCAGGCAGAAATCACTGAGGTTCCTTGTAGGATTTTTCTTTCTCCGAGAAGCCCAGTGGCTTGGTAGCAAGAAGAAGATGGTGGAAAGGGAAGAGTCTGACTGAGTTTTTAAAAATAAAAATTTGAAACACTTTGAAACACTCCTAGAAAGAGTGCTTCTGTTGAAGTTGTGCACAGCAAGTTTGGAAATACATCACAAGGAATAATTTCTAGATAATTTGGCTAAGGTGTGATTAGAAAGGTTTCTTCCACATAAAATATCTGCTTACTGGATGTATATTCACATCTATTCCAAGGCAAAATGTTGTGAAGTCATAATGAGTGCATGAATCCTGCTAATTGCATGATAAGCACAAACCAGGAAAAGAAGGTAACAGCAGAGAGTCCTTTCCCTACAAAGTCAACATCAATGGATTTTTTACTGACATAATGTTGTAGGACAAAGGGTCTAAATAAAAAAATTGGGTATAATCAGACTAAAGCAATAGCAGAGAATAAATTGATCCCATTTCAAAGGCTTGATCCCAATCACAAAATTTTCACCCCATACACTCCATGGTTTTTTGGTAGTTTCAAGATTTTTAAATAAGAAAATCACTTGACTTTCTGTGCCTCATTGCTCTCTGTGCTCTCTGCCCCAGAGACAGGGATTACCACATCCCCCTCTTTTTCACACTTCCCATCAAACAGATCACAGAACACCAACGAGCCCCGCTTAATTGGCGCCCATCAAAGTAATTACACCTCCTTACCTCTGACGATTAATTGGCTCTGGTGCTCCACAGCTGCCGCATCATTCCTGGCTATGCAGGTGTAATTCCCGTTGTGCATCAGGGAGAGGTTGGAGATCCTCAGGGAGCTGGTGAAGTCGATGTTGTCGATGGTGACGCCCAGGCTGGCGGGGATGGGGCGCCCGTCCTTCTGCCAGGTGATGGTGATGGGCAGGTCCCCCGAGACCACCACGCAGGGGATGAACACCCTCTGCCCGATGGAGAAACGAGGGAACTCGAAAGGCTGGATGAAAGGAGGGACTGGAAGGAGAGAGAGAAAGAAGGGGTTGTTGAAGCCTTGTTTCTGGGAATAAAATAACGGGGCAGGTGCACAGCGTGGGATTGATAACTTTAGATTTCAGCTTTTGTGGGATTGATAACTTTGGATTTTAGCTTTCATGGGATTGATAACTTTGGATTTTAGCTTTTTTATTTCTCATGTATCTGTAATCTTGCAATTCTTTAGTGTGTAACTCTAAACTCCATACAGAGTGTTGGTTGTTGCTTTCCCATTTTGGTCAGACAACACAATGCCTCTCCAGGCTGGGAATCAAGGACACTTCACTGTAAACAAATGTAAACAAAAGTGAATTGAGGGGGACCAAACTGGGGGTAAATTACTTCATTACCTGAAGCTGGAGGATTAACCCTGAATATGAAAATGGACCAAACTTATAAAAGTGTGAAAACCCATTACCCATCACCCATTGTGGGTGTAACCCAGGTAGAACTTCATCTGTCCAAAATGTATCTGTAGGCCCTTCAATAAATATAACTGCTTTTTATTCCCTTTATTTTGTCTCACTTCTGCTTTCAGGTAGTCCCAACAAGGCATCAGGACATGCAGAATCTACACCTCTGACAGCCATAAAGCATTGTTTAGCAGGAAAAAAAATCACATTTTTAAAAACACTTTGTCATTTCTTGGCCACCCAATGCATAGGCAGAGATGACAACCAGGGGAAGTCCTGGCTTCTAGAGACACCTGACCTCACTGGCAAGAGGATCAAGCAGCTTTTCCAGAAACCACAGAGGCCAGCTCCAGCCTCTCCAGAGCTGCCAACAGTGACATTGCCAGGAAGAGCAATTTCAGGGTCTTTCAGCGGCTTTCAGGATCTGGTGTAAGGGCTTTGCTTAAAGGCCATGGAATAGACCTGGAAGAAGCTCCAGCTTTGCTTCTGGGATGTGATAAAAGGGAGTGGGAGCTTCCTTAACTGCCTCTAGCACTTATTTCTTAATGTTTCCATTCACAATTCTCATTAAGATTGCAGGAAGGGGAAGGTATGTACGGTACTTGTAGGACAGCAAATTAAGGTAAAACTGGTTTCTAATCCGAGGGGTAGTACAAGGTGTGAATGTTCAAGTTGGCATTTAATTCCTGCTGAGCATATTTGGCCTGAAATACATTTTTTCTTTCCTTTTCTATTTTCCCCATATTATTCTCTGGCTGAACCAAAAAACATGAAGGCAATTACCCTATTTTCTACCAAAGTAAAGAATTCTACTTCTTAAAATTTTTTTCAGGTATTTTTAATAAAAACGAATGAAACAGTCAGTTAGATTAAATAAACATGGAATAAATAAATAAATAAATTTTCTTTGGGTTGTGGTTGGAATGTTTACTAAAAAATTGGTAAATTGAGATTCAAATACTTGTCCAGATGAAGGAATCAAAGACTTCTGCCCTTCTCAGGGGACCATTCAAACAACCAGGGTGTTGATCTCAGGTTTTTATCAATCACTCCTGAAAGGGCTGCACAACCGACTTTGCAAGCTGTACTCAAACACTGATTTATCAAAAGACAAGGTTCTGAGAGGTTATGTACCTCAGATATAGAAGTGCATTTTTCTATTGTCTGGGAGATCATTTACACATAATCTGTACTACGTTTGAACAGGAAAGATGGAAGGATACAGAGAGCAGAACATTTATAGTGATCGATATGTTTGGACTCCAGAAGAAAATGGAGTTGGTGGCTTTATCTAATTGCATTTCTTTTGTCCTTTTTCCCTTCAGAAACTCTAAGGTTGTGGTTTCCCCAGAATTGAAGCAGAAAAAAAATGTCTCAAGTGGTTGCAGTGCATGCACATGGACTTATCCAGCAGCATTTTCCCTCCTCTGCCATGTCCTGTTTCTGGGATGCAGGGACAAGTGTTGGTGACCACTGTGTCAGCTCCAAGCATTTCCTTTGATCCATGTGTTGGGTCATCCATTAGGAGTAAGAAAGTTCATCAAGCACGGCCAGAAGGTCAAGGGAGGGGGTTCAGGGGGTTCTGTCCCCCTGTGCCCTGCTCAGGTGTGACCCCACCTGGATCCTGCCCCAGCCCTGCCCCAGCCCAGGGAGGAGTTGGAGCTGCTCAGAGAGCCCAGAGGAGCCCCAGGATGAGCAGAGGGATGGAGCAGCTCTGCTGGGAGGAAAGGCTGGCACAGCTGGGATTGTTCAGCCTGCACAGGAGAAGCTTTGGGCTGAGCTCAGGGTGGCCTTGCAGGGCCTGAAGGAGCTGCAGGAAACCTGGAGAGAGACAATTCCCAAGGGCTGCAGGGACAGCACACAGGGAATGGCTTCACTGTGGGGTTGGATGGGATCTTGGGAATCAGGAATTGTTCCCTAGGAGGGGCTGGGATGGAATTGCCAGAGCAGTTGTGGCTACCCCTGGATCCCTGGAATGTTCAGTTCCAGGTTGGACATTGGGACAGTGGGAGGTGTCCCTGCCATGGCAGGGGTGGCACTGGATGATCTTTAAGGTCCCTTCTAACCCAAACCATCCTGTGATCTATAATTCCATGATTACAGGCCCCCCAAAGGACTGAGGCCTTGTTCCAAGCCGTGTTCAGATGCTTGTGCTCATTCACCTCACAGTGCAAGAGGTGACACACAAATACACAAATACACAAACACACAAATACACAAATTTGGTGTTAACTCCACAGTTTCCAGCACAGCCACGGTGCCATTTGATGAGGGGAAGTGATGACCATGCTCAGCTGCCACAGAGAGGTGACTTCAGGGACAGGACAACACAATTCATCCTCTCAGGCCTTCACTGGCTTTTCCCAAGAGTGTCCCACTGTCTGGGTTTGGGAAAAGTGCCACTGCCATCCATTTTCCTCACAGCCTGTAAGATTTTTTTCCTGGCTCTCATCTCTCTAATTGCTAAAACCTGTCCTTTGGCATTCTGCAAATCTGGTAGATCAAGCATGGAGAAAAAAGAAACTTGGTAGAAATTACTGTATTTATTTGAACTTTGAGCACTGCTTGTTCACTTGGGGACTTTTGCTGTCACAAAGTGAGGGAAAATATCTGCAGCTTCTTGGAATTGCCTTAGCCCAGCTAATTTATTCACATGAGAGATCTCAGATTCTTTGTACATCAGCAGAAAAAATTTCTCTTAGCATTTATTGACAAGCAGCTCATATTATGAATGGGAATGAGAAATTAACTGAATGTATCTTTCAAAAGGTTTTGCCATAAATTTTCCCCTTGATGAGTGTAAATACCTGCTAAATGCCAAGTCCTCCCTTTACTGTGGTGCCCAGCACATTTCTGCCCAAGCCTGTCTCAGACATCATTACTGAAAAATATGCTAAAATTCACAACAGGGTGGAAAATTACTTCTGCATTTTCTGCTGACTGTGTAACAAATTTGAGCCAATCTTTCACAGACAAAATGATATCAAAAGTCAGACGAAATATTGCCCAAGGATGCATCTTTACTCTCCATCTCTCTGATGAAGAAAACAGGGAGAAAGATCATTAGGTGACATTGAAATGTTTTTCAGAAAATATTGATTTGCAAGGCTGCATCTACCAGCTCTAAAATATAAGTAGCAGCCTGCAGAGTATTTCAGAAATTGGCTGAAATATTTTTAGGCAGCACATTTTCCTTCTCCTCAGGTTTTTAAGATACAGAGGAAACCAACATTTCTGCTTCATAAAATATAATTTGTATTCAACCTGCAGCAGCTTGCAGTCCCGACAAGGAGCTTATTTTAAAAGCCAGTGTGTAATTTAAAATCAGTACTTAGAAGAAAGGAAATAGGGTTGTAAAAACTTTGAAGTATTGAAGAATGTTTTTCAGCCATGGTATTCACCAGTCTGAGTTGATAAAGGGAGTTTCTGGTGAGCTATCATAGGAGATAAATTTTCTTCCCGCTCGTTTGAAGAAGCAAATGACCACAAAAAAAGAATCACTTATTGAAAATATATGATGATTTCCAGCAAATAATTTCTGAAATACCAAATTTTCTGTCTCTATCAATATCTGCAGAAAAAAGTTGAGATATATCCTCGATAGAAGGAAATATCAAGCTTGATTAACAAACATGAGGTCTTTTTTGCACACTAAAGCTGTGCTATTGCCAAACAGCACTAAAAAATTAGAGGGGTATACAGTACTTTGAGAGAGAAAATTTACAGTAGGACAGATGTATTTAAAATCTGTTTAAAATACTTCAAGGTGTGTTTATGCATTTTCCTTCCCTATATGTAGCTTTAGTTTGACCATATTTCAGAGCTTGCATTTGATTTTTTTTTTGTGAAATTATGCTATTTTATATATAAGTTGTTCCATCTTAACTGGAGAGAGAAGAGTGTGTACATAGCAGGGGTGTTTCTTTCTCTACCCACAATGTGCAGTAGAGTGAAAATCTGCTTCATGCCACCAAGTGCTGTGTCCTGGGAATGCTTTATTGATGAGAGCTTGAATTAAGTGTCTGTTTAAGAAGAGGGGCATGGGCCAGCCTCATTAGTGCTAATACAGGAAGATTTAAATTATGTTTTCATGCCCTAGCAAGGTCTTCTGTACCTCTGGGGGACTGCTGCAAAGGAGGGCAAGGAGGGCTTCCAGGCTGTCTCCATTAGCAGAGGAACATCCTCAATTTCTTGCCCTCTGTTCCATGGGAGTTTTGCTGGGAGGAGCTGCTGAGATGATTCACTGAGACAGAGCATCCTGCAGATCTCCTGTTTCCTGCAGCAGCCTGCTGAACATGGTGTTCTGCACAGCAAAACTAAAGTCATCCCCTGCTTTATCATTATAAACAGCTCCCTGATGGGTTTTCTTGCAACAGCACTCTTGCAGGGGCTGTGTCTGCAATATAAAATACTTTTGGCAATGAATATTTATGGCTGATGCAAAATCACAACCACTAAGCTATGCAGTCTCTTAGGGCAGCTGTGTGACCCCAGATTTCATGCACTGGGAGTGAAAAAGCCAAAATTATTTTGTCTCTGCTTAAATCCAAGCCATAGTCTAGCAATTTTTAAGTTTTCACACCCCTTTCCTGCCATCCAACACTCACAGGCTCCCTGATGCTGTGATGGGAGCTTCTCCATAAGGAGAGAGCATTTAAAATGTTGTGTAGAAACCAAAAGTGCTTTAAAGTCATGTCTCATCCATCTATGGAACCATCTCCTTTCAGCCTCCTTTATGGGGGGAAAAGTGCAAGCCCTTATCATCCTGAAACACCCTGCAAAGCTGGGATGGTGGGGAGCTCAGTTCCTTGCCCAAGAGGATGCAATTATTATTTATTTGTAAGAGAGAAAACCTTAATTTGAAGGTTAGACAGGAGTATTTTAATGCAACAAGCTGATACCTTCATTGGTAAAGTGCTTCCTAACTAAAGGCCTCACTTTTGGAACCTGCTCCAGAGATGTTCCCTACCTGATCTAAAGTGATCTTTGTCCTCAGGTATCACTGTGAAAAGTCAAGACCAACCAAGTCACTGGAGCCAAAAGATAATTGCCAAAATAAACACAAGAAAAAAGCAGGAACCCACCTTCTTACAAATCTTAGCTAAACAAATCTGCACTGCAAGAGACAGAAGAGGGCCAGCTTTTGATAAACCCACACATAATATACAAATTGTCTTGAACTCCTTAACTGAGGCACTAATTGAAGTATTTAGGCTAATTTCACATTATTTGCCAAATTCACAAATAAATGAATCCATACACAGACAGAAATGGTGTTTGAAAGACAGAAGATACGAGACTGTGCACAAATGCAGGGAGTATGAGTTTAGATTTAAGTGAAAAGTTTTAGATTTGTGCATGCTAATTCCTTGTCATGAATGCTGGGTTAGTGGTGAAACAACTTTAACAGACATTTTTGGGTGGCCATTTCCTGCAGTGTCAGAGGTGAAGTTATTACAGTAGTTATATTAGAAGTGTACTGGTGCAAAGCAAGACACCTTCACATAAAACTTGTGAGACTTTAAAGAATTCAAGTCAGGTATTTTAGTACAAAGCTAACCTTAAGCTGCTGTATGTTAAATGGTAAAAAAAAAAATAAAAATTACACAGACCTGTCAAGAACATTAGCCTGTTTCAAGTCCTATCTGCAGGAATTTCTACAGGACAGACACTCTTGAGACATCCCTATCAAAGTCACATTCCTCTAAATCAGGCTCTGCCACTGCTTGCCCCCCAAAACTACTCCCCATGCCCTTGATGTGACCTGAGAAGAATTCCTAAGTGCATTTTCCAGGATGTTTTGCACGATGGGACATTCCATTCACTCTGACCACACAGCCCTGGTGTGATTCCTGTACTTGACAGCTTCAGTCACTTTGAGAGATCTGAGCAATTCTTCCAAGGAAGTTGTGACAAGTTTGAAGGGATCCAAAGCCATGAAGCGTGGGGGAGTGGAAAAAAGGCAGAGAATGATATAATGAAGGAAATATCTGAAAGAAGTCAAGGCCAGAAGCTTGTTTCTGATTCATTCTATTGGCAAAGTCAGTCAGTAGGACAGATAAGATCTGAGATATGTGCACAAAGCTGAACTCCCACTTGCCATAATCCACACTTCCAGGCTGAAGCCTGCACAGATTAGCAGACTGATTGATGGCAAAATGCACCAAGAACCCTGCAAAGATTTCTAATGATGTTTTTTCCTTTCTGTGCCTGCATATTTTTCACTACCTAAACCAGCTCACCCTGAACTGATTTGCAATGCAAATTTACCAACAGTATTTCAGATATTAGAAAAAGCTAGATACTTCCTAGGAAAGATGAGGAGAATCTATTCAAACAGTTGCAAACATGAAGCTATTTAGAAGTAGCCCCTGTTTGGTTTGCTTGTATTCTAACATGAAACAAGGCTGGTACAATTCCTTTTTGTGGTTCACAACAGGTGAGGGGCTCACTTTATATGCAAGAGCCTTTCTAAATCAATGAAATACATAAGCTCAACAAGATCAGAAACAGTTCTTCTGAACACTACACTTTTTATTTTAATGATGCTGTACCCTTCCCTCTCAGGGGCTTCTTTTTCAATTAATTCCTGTTGGAGAAGTGTGAATAGCAGCAGGCTGTTTACATGAGAATGTGTCCCATGAGACTGATGACAAGAAAATCATCACTTACTACTGATGGCTTTTACTGTAGCTGGGAAAACTATTACTATAAATTGCATAATAAAAAAAATGGAGATAATAACTCACTCCTGTTCTTAAAATGCTCTGAGATCTACTAAAATGCTGTAAAAGAGATGCTGCTATTATTATTTTAACATCTTTCCACTTTAATGTGGGGTTTTTCAATGGAAATATGAAAATTAGAGATAGAGTAGGTAATATAGCCTCCTTCTTGTTTGCCAACATTTCCCATATAAGACTATTTTAATTTGCTTGCAGTTTGACTTTTGTTTGGGTAGCAGTTTCCCAGGCCAGGTGTCTGCCTCAGGCTGAGTCATTTCAGCTGGAAGGTTTCAGCTACAATTCTTTGGCCACTTCCAAGAATAAGGCTGGAGAGTGGGAAAACTGAGACATGATAAATATCAATTCTACCATAAAACAAAAAAAAGGTATTGTGAGAACATGAGAAGTCCCACCTGCCCCATGGATTTAGCAGAGTGAATTTCAAGTTCAGGTGATGGCACCAGCCTCAGATGTTCTTGCTATACCTATAAAAAGTCACCACAATGGTGCCCAGATTTTTCAGTCTGAACAAAACCAAGTCAGTAAATAAACAAAACCCCTATATGATCATATGCTGAGAGGACAAACAGAGTCCAAGCAGCACTGAGCACATCCTAGTACTACCTTTCAGTGGCTGAGTCAGTCTGGTGAGATCTCAGAAATCAGCACATTTGTTACTCCAGTGTTTGAACTTGAAGAATGCTAGAGAGGACTAGAACTGGAGGCTGGGAAAAAGGTTGGGGTATCCAAAGGGAAAGAGTGGTTTTGAGTCTTGGGAACAAGGGAGCATGGAAATGAGAGCTGAGATGATAAACACTTTGGGTTCAGATTGATTTTGGAACCCAGAGAGGAGCCAGGACTTGGGAAAGAAGGAACTGGAGAAAACGGAGGAGGAAAGGTCATTCTGAGAAGGAATTAACAGAAAATCTGCATCTTCTATAGAATATTCTTCTCTTTAGGAACTCTGATTTCAACAGTCCTCTGCCTTTGGCAAACATGTACAAACCCCTCTGGCAAACCACAAGGGCTGGGCTGAACACACAGCAAAAAACTGGTGCTGCTAAGAATAATTCTGTTCTTGGCAGGAATGTGTGCAGTATCCTTAGCAAGGCTAATCTCAATTATTTCTGATGATGGCAGTAACTGCTGTTCCCACTCTGCAGGAGGCAGGGGAAAGGTGGTTCAGATTACTTTAGCAAAAAAAAAGCTACAAATAAAATTGCACCTAACACAGGCCAAAGCAAAAGGTGCTGGAAAGGAATTATTACAGTTGGAAAGGTGAGTGGTCAGCAGGTATGGAATACAGAAATTAAGTAAGTACAGTTGTAGTCTCCCTCTGCTGCTTGTGCATTACAGGGTGGGTGGTTTGCATGGCTTTTTGTCAGAACCAAGAACTGGCCAAATCATTTGTCTAAATACAAAACAATAATGCCAAGATGGCTTGATTTCCAAAAAGCCCTGTTAGGACTCAGGCACAGTTCCATGGGAGTTGTATCTGCCAAGCAGAAACCTGCACGTTTTCCTGCCAGCTCCTGCAGCCAGCTCAGGGGACTGCTGGCTTCCACATCCAGATTTTGGGACAGAGACAAGGGGAAGGCAAGAGCTGGGGGGAGAGGGCAGGGCAGGAATGATAAGCCACATTTCTGTGTGTGTTATTTAGAACCTGCAGACCTCTGGCATAGGTGGTTACGCTGGTGAGAGCAACAGTCATTCCTGAAAAATGGGACAATGGATTTCATGTGATGCCTCATTGATTCTTCTGATCAGCAGGGCAAAGAAATAGAGGATCTAAGATCAAATAGCACAGAAATGCCCAGCTCCCAAGCTTTTGGCTTTCCCAGAGCCTGCCAGGTGGGAGGATGCACAGCAAGGCTCCGAAATCCCCCCTGACGTTCTCTGCCAGCCAGGAGTTCATTTAAAATTATTGTCAAGAAATATTCTTCTCTCCTATCTGTGACCTTTATCATGACTTTTGAAGGATGATTTCACTTTAATTTGGATGTTTGTAAATGTCAAAATACCCTGCAGAGTGGACAGCACTCCGGTACTTGATGGCACGCTCATGGTGTTGAATGTTTTTATTTAATTGCTGCTTTAAGCAAGTCTTCATCCAAGACAGAACCAGGATGCTTCACATGCTGGAGGATTTGGAAAGTGGAAAGCAGATGTGGCAGAGTGCTGCCAACTTTAAAAACCAGTTGTTTGTCTAATGTAGAATAAATGCTGCCCCACAGAGCCAAATTCTGCATGTACCTTTGCCACAGATCTGCCAGATGAAGCTAATTAAATTACTTAAATCTGGCTTTCCCAGGGGGTTGCTAAGCTGGGTGACGTGACTGCTCTGAAAGAGGAAACAGAACTCTCAGGAGCAAGTTCATTTCAATGGGAGCAGAACTTTGAGCATATAAATGCTACATAATGGCAGATGAATTGGAAAAATTAAGCTGTAAGCATCTCAAATTGAATAGACAAAAAATGTGTGGATATTTTTTGAGCTCAGTTTGTTCCTTATTGCCATTTTTCCTGGTGACCCAGGTGGCTTTTGAAAGTGAACACATTGTTTCTGCAACATTCTGATACCACAGAGCTAGAGATGATAAACTCATTAGGAAAATAATAATTATGTCCTCAAAACAGAACATGGAGGGGAAAAAACCCCCACTAAGTAACAGCTCATTAAATGCCATCTATTCTGAATCACCCTTCAGTGGCTGGTTTGAGGTCACCCACAAAGTGTGCAGCAAAGCAAAGGATTTGATGTGTTGAAGATGGAAAATAATTCTCCCTCTGTTTCTCTGGAAAAAAATAACTATACTGATGGTAAGAGGAGCTGCACTGTAAATAAGGATATTTGAGCATTGATTTTAACTTCCCTTACAACATCATATTTCAGAGTACTTTTAACCTCCAGTATGCAAGCTGGGCCATATATTGTATTTTTTTGGTATCAAATATCTGTGTGCTTAAAAACTCATCCCATTAACTTTGGAATCTGTAAAATGAAAATGCAACACACACAATAATAGTATTTTAAAGCACCAGGCCACTTTTGACTCCCCACTAGTATGTTAGATAAAATCCACTGTGGCACTGCTGACCTCAAACTACAACAGCAGAACACTGAGAACTGTTCAGGTCTGACTTAAAAACCTCACCTGTGACATTTTGGGTTTTGTAGATGAGGTTAGGTTGTTATTTTCAAATTACAGTGTCTTTTCAAGGCTTGGAGCAACCTGGTCTAGTAGGAGGTAGAATCCCATCAAGGAAGTAAAATCATTGACAAAAATTACAGCTCAATTCAAATTGCTAGAGCTGGCAATCTGCTTTCTGGGGGAGGAATTGTCAAGTTGGAAACTGTAACCTAATGGAAGAAAAAGCAGTATTTCACCTGAGATACCAGTTAGTGTTCTCAGTGACTGGTATTGTTTTGATCTCAATGCCTGTGATTGCTGGATTTGTTTTGTCTGGCTACATTCATTTTGACAGTCATTTGAAAAATGGTATCATTTAAGAGGCAGCTTTTCCCCACCAGAATTTCCATGGTGGCCTCTTAGTGCAGCAGAAACACAGTGACTGATTTGCCATTCAGTTCCTAAATTCTATTAACAGATCTGTGATATCATTGTAATGTCAAGCAAAGCACAAAACACAAAAATTCAAAAGGTGACATTGGCTTTTTATGCCACAGCTTGTGACCAGTGCCCTTGATGGCCTCAGGTGTGTGAGATGTCATGTCTTTCAGAGTCCAAATTGCTCATGGTTTAAAGCTAATCCCCTAAATTCTTGAAAAAAGTAGCAATTGCATCACTCCAGAAGTGCTAATGGCAAAACTAACAGAGCAGAAGGAAGTTAAGAGATCAGATGTCTGTAGCAAAGTCATTTTACCTTACTGTTCTCTGCATCTTATCTGAGAATGGATACAAGATTCAACCTCCCTTTCTTCCTCTCCTCTGCCTCAAAAAAAAAAAAAAAAACAAACAAAAAAAAACCCAAAAAACACCCAAACAAACAAAAAACCCCACCCAAAACCAAACCAAACCAAACCAAACCAAACCAAACCAAACCAAACCAAAAAAAAAACAAAAAAAAAAAAAAAAACCAACCCCACAAAAAAACCAAACAAAAAACCAAAACCCCAAAAATACGAACCCAGGAAAAGTTTCTAGTAACTTCAGGAACAGTGAAATTATACCCCAATTCTTCCTACAGGCTCCCATGAAGTGCAGCATTTAGCAGGTTCATTGCTCAAAAGTAGGTGCTCCTGCAATCAGGTTTTCTGTCTTTTGTGTCCTCATGAATAGGTCTGAACATTGCCAATGTCAGAACAGTCAGGACACAATAGTAAAAAATCACTATTCTCAATCGCTTTGTGAAGTCTTTCAGGGCCATCTGAACATCCTTGTTTTGGACTATTTGAATAGATTGGAAGCATCCTATTAGAATTTCAAGTCACATTTATTTACAGTGTTATCTTTCTAAGCATGAAGAGCACTCAGATAATCACTTAATAAGAGGAAAGCAAGGTTAATGCTTTTAGTTCCTGTCTCTGCTTAGTGGAAAAAAATACAGACATTAGAATTCTCATCTCATGTTTTAAAAGCCAGAAAGTCACTGGCTAATGAAAATTGGAACTTTGTTGTCCAGTACAGAAACAGTCACCAGTTAAACTTGTGTGACAAACCATTAATTTCCTGATTTAGTTGTAATGAAAAGTGCCCATAGCAAACTCATAGCCCCCACTCAGAGGCAACAGCAGCGAGCCAAGGAGGGTAAAAGTCAGGGGAGAACAAGACACAGTGACTGATTAGCTCTGTGTCATCATTAAAAATAAACACAAATCTGGATTAACCTCTTCAAACCGCTCGTTATCCGACTGCCGCGACAATCCTACGTGAGCAATTCCACAAACCACCCAGCAATTAGCCGGGCTCTGCTTCCCCCAGCTGCCCTCACCTTTCACTGTCACGTGCACGCTCTGGCTGGTGGACAGCTGGGGCTGGACCAGCACATTGCAGGTGTACTCGCCCTCATCCACCTCCTTCTGCACGTCCGAGAGCTTCAGTGTGCCGTTGTTCTCGAACGCCACTTGGCGATGGTTGAAGGGCAGCAGGTTGGAGTTCTTGTACCACTTGATGGAGTAGTAGGGGTACCCAATGACCCTGCAGTGGATGTAGGTGTCCCTCCCAGCGATGGCTGTGATGTTCTTCATCGGCCGGATGCTCGCTGGCCCTGCCAAGGCGAAGAAAGGAACTCTTGAAGTTTGCTCCGGGGAACGTGTGGGATTATTTCTGGATATACAGGACACCGCACTCCTTAGCATTTGACAGATTTTTACTTTTAAGAGCTACTTAAGCAGTTTCCCTAATCTTTCTATGCTCTAGTTTTTTCCTTACCCTGCAGCATCCATACTAATTATGTGGGGGTATATATTTGTGTTATCCAACACTTGCCTGATAAAATCTTCGCTGAGTTACAAATTAAAAGGCTGAGTGTGATTTAATTAATGTGAAATACTAACACTGATATGGAGCTAGAATCCTGTTACACATGAGAACACTGAAACAGTTAGCTTTTTTATTTGCTATGTGTATAAAGTCTATATATACCCATGAGGGTGGGCATTATGCCATGTAGAGCCAGAAATTCAAGCTAAAGTTCTGAATGAATAATTACAATGGATGTTGGACAAGTAAAGGAGGAAAGGAAAAGAAAAAACAAAACATGCACAGCAGACTAAAGCAAAGAGACTGTGAACTAGTAGAGATGAGTATAGGGAAAATAGATTAAAGGACACAAGCCAAAGGATTCTTCCAACATTTAACCATACCATACACTTTCTAGATGGGGCTGGAGAGGCAGGGTGGGAAAAGAGAGCGGGGGAGAAAAGGAGAGGAAAAAAACAGTAAGTTGGTTTTTGGCATTCCAAAATCTCATCACATGCAACAATCTTCTTCTCCACTACAATGAGTTATGTGTGTTTTTTTTGAGGAGCTGATTTGACAAGCACCTCTTACGTTTATTCGAGCCTGGTACAGGACGACTCCCGCAGAGTTGTTGGCGGTGCAGCGATAAACGCCCCCGTCCCGGACCTGAGTGTTGGAGATGTTCAGGTAACTGACCACGTTGCCCTCGGACGTGATGATCTGGCTGATGCGGTGGCTGCCGTCCTTCACGATGGGATCCTCGTCCAGCGTCCAGGTGATGGTGGGCAGGGGAGTCCCCTTCACGTTGCACATCAGGGACACTGGCTCTCCTGGGCTCACCACTTTCTCGCTGAAGGCAGAGATGATTTTGGGAGTTCCGTCTGCCGAGGGAGAGAAAAGCAGTGAAACGGTGCTTACGTGGTGTAAAGCTTGTCCCCTCTATCCTGGAGCATATCCCATGGGCTAAGATCTCTTTTAGAAGCAGCACAAGCAATTGTTTTCCAGGATATAACCCTAATTATTTAGAGAGGGAAATAAATTCTGCCAGTAGGGAACTTAAATGATCCTTTGCTTATGGCAAGTTTCTTCTGAGAAACCTGGTAGTGGCTCTGCTGTAGGAAAAAATGCTTGAATTGGATCAGGCATCTCTATGAACTTCTGTGTTCCTGCAAAAAAGTTTTAAAACCATATGCAGTTCATTATGCATGAACCTCATGCACAAAACCTCAACACATTTGGAGATTCTCTTCTCCTGGTAGATTTTAGCTGTTTGGGAAGTTAAGGATGAATCCTGTTGCCAAGAGCCAGGCACAACTTGCATAGGCTGATTTCACACAGCAGTTTAGTCCTGACATAAAATGCCCCATTTAGGAAAGTATTAAATTTTGCTTTTCTGAATACAGATTGCCAGTAACAGCATGGATGCCAATTTCTTTCCACAGTCATTTTGTGCTACAGATAAATATTTTTCTGAATGAGAGCATTCAAACACTTTATCTTATGAACTGTCTCCCAAAATACTCAGCCTGTACCAGGGAAATGAACAAAGAAAATGGGTGGGCACAGAAATTTTGTCAGCAGGGAGCAGGATTAAATACCCACCTCTGCAGAGAATTCAGTGGAGCAACATTTAGGAGTGCTGACACCCTGCTATTAGTTAGGAAGTCCTTTCTGTGGTCATGCAATGTGTGTTTGTTTTCCTTTGAAAATGTTACTTTAAAAACAGGGCTACAAAATTCCCTTGCTTGCCACATGGTAAAAAGATAAGCACTGGCATTCTCAAAATGTTGAAAGGCCTCAGCATCCCTGGAAGAGCATTTGATTTTATCTGATTTCTTTTTTTTTTCCTCTGCCCCCTCTGTCTTTCATTTCTGTCCCATTGGTTTTGTGACAGAGTTCCAATTTATTTATTTATTTTCATTCCTAACTCTCTTGCTTTCCTTTGTGGTGTACTGGATACTGTCACCCCTCAGAAAACAGAACAGCAGCAACACAAAAGAAAGCTTTTTATCCTGAAAGGAAGCTGACACAGGACCAATAAATCTGTGAGCATGCACACTATGTACCTCTTCCACCCCCTCCTCCTCTTTTTTTCCCCTCTTTTTTTAATTCAAGTGACAGGCTTTTTTTTGAGATGAAAGCAGACATTATTTTCCCAGTGAGACCCGAGTGTCTTTGAAATCTTGCCTGCTGTTGCTCTCTGATAACCTGCACTCTCCCAACACCATGATAGATTATCAATATGCTCTTTAGGCTTTCCTAGTCACGGGAGATGGTTGCCGAGGTAACTCGGTCCAGGCAGGTAATCTCTTCCTCTTCTACAGAGCCTCTAAAAATAGTGTCCATGCCATGCCTGCACCACAGCCTCATTAGTGAGATGCCCCTGTGCAAATTGATGACTTTCCTCACTTGATTATCATGTAGAGCATTGTATCAGTTATTTAAGATGATCTCTAAGCTGTCAGCCAATACACTCAACCAGAAAAGCAATGTTTGGATTTTTAACAGATTTTTTAACCTGCTGGGGAAAGGAATTTTTTTTTTTTTTCAAATTGATTTTTCCATTCTCTTATGAGCAGGGCACAATAAACTCCATGGACATTTCATGAGTACCCTCTTTTTTGTAAACTCCACTGATGCCAAAATGATTTTTGCTTTCATATATTCTTCATATATATTCATAACTCTGCAGATTATTATTGTATAGTTACACAGTTCCTAGCCAGCTCCAGTACTTTTCCTACCCTGATAGACAGAAAGACAAAACACATTCCCACAGGCCCCAATCCTATCTTGCTTTTTCCTGGGAACCAAGGATGAGTTACCCTCTCAAGGCACTTTCTCATAAACAAAGTGCGGCTGGTAGCAAGAAAGGGGGGCTCCAGAAGAGGTGGAATCAAGGGGGAGAATCCCCTCATTACTTGAGGGTCTAATTGGGAATTCATGTAAATTAGGCTGATTTGCTAAACTTATGGAACTGTATTTGCCCTGTGTGGGGTGGGTATTTTTCCATATCTGCTCCTGGCCGCCTCCAATTAAAGACCAGCTTTATAATTACCTCCCATTCCAATATTGCCTCGAAAGCGCATTGTTTTATTCCTAGACCTTTAAGGCATCGCCCCTCTAAAACACCACCACCAAACACAACCTGTGCGTTATTTTGGAAACCAGAACTGCCAGGCAGGTTCAGACTGACCTTCCAGCACCACCTGGACGTAGTCTTGAGCTGACATCTTGTCCTTGCGCACGAAGCACTGGTAGGCGCCGCCGTCGCTCTTGGCCATGCCGTCCATGATCAGGTTCTCGCGGTTGACGCCGGTGATGCGCACGTTGTTGCCAGGGTTGATGATTTCCCCGTTGCGGTACCAGGACAGCTCCTGGTCCTCCGTTCCCGTCACGCTGCAGGACAAGGACACTTGGCTACCGACGCTGCTTTTGACTTTGCGCGGGCTGATGGTGGCTTTTAGCGGTTCTGGAGGTTTGAGTCGAAATAAGGGAGAGAGGAAAGGGAAGCAGAGCGTATTAAGCATAAATGTGCATCTGGGTGCAAGCAACAAATCAACTCTCAGTTAAGGAGAGCAATAAAAACCACAGCCATACCCTCCTTAAAAGAAAACACCAAAATAAATAACAGATGACTGTATTGATCTAAAAAAACATTTTTGCCACCAACACCTTGACCAAAAAAAAATTCTAAATAGTTCTACAGGAATAACCTATTCAACACATAATCCCATGCCTTGGTGAACAGTAGGATCAGACCTACAAGTGACACCAGGGATTTAATATGGCACTACACGGGTTTTGGGAGGGCAGGATGTTATTTCATCTTAGTTCAGTGTGGACCTTTGAATCTTATGCATTGAGTGGATTCCTGCAAATCATTTTCCTGGTTTAATTTCTGGCAAAAATGAACCATATTTATGCTTTCCCAAACAACTCCCTGGTGTGAACAAATGCAATAAATGCCAATTACAAGATTGGCTTTTGAGAGTGGAAGATGTTAATGCAGGTACACCCATGGATATCCATCTGATATGTCCACATGGAAATGTTTAGTGTGTGGGCTCACCAGATTTTCTGCTTTGATGTGGGAGGACTACAATATTTTCAAGTCAGCCTAAAGAAACTGTGGGACACAAGAATGCAAGTTTTACGTTGTAAAAAAAAGAGGATGAACGGTACTGAAGAAAAGTCATAAATGTAAATGGAAAACAAATGCTAGGAAAACAATCTTTATCTTGCCACTGAGGAGTTATCAACACTGCAGAACACAGATTTAATCTCATGCCTTGTATAAATTGGTTTGACTTCCTTATAAAGATAAGGAATTGCTACCACAACTGATATTATCTCTGGCATGAAATATGCACCGTCCTATTTTTATTTTTAGCAGCTTGCATACAAACATACACACACATGTGCACACACACACATGCTTGAAAAAGAAAAGTAACTTGTTCTCTTTATCAAATATTTTATAACATAAAAGTTGGAATAAATCTATAGTTGTTAATCAGGAACAGAGGCCTGGAAAAAAACACACAGCAGCCTCAGACATTCTGGATTATAGACAAAGGTCCAAAGCAATAATTCATCTGTGCTCAGATGCGCTTAAAAGTCACTCAATATCTCTGTTTCCTATTAAAAAAATCTAGAAAAGCTAAAACCTGGCAACAATCCATTAAACAAAATAGTCACACACAAGCACATCACCAATACCCCACAGCCATGATGATGCAAGTGAGCCACATCCTTCACTGCAGAGGAGGGTAAAATTTCTTTGCCCAGCTTTTACTTCCTGCCAGCCTGATCCAGAGAATTTCCACTAGCTGAGTGCAGAGTCATTAGGAAAAATACATCCCCAGGTGCTGGAGATGCTTTGGGTATTATCAGCAGCAGTACAATTACGTCATGTCTCTGCAAGTTTTGACTTTGCATCATACAAGACAGATGGAATTCCACTCATTTTTATGAGTATTTTGATGAATACATTTAGAACTAAAGCTCCTCAGTTATAACATATGAATGGCAGATTTTTCACCTCAGTTTTATTTTGCCCAAAAACATCTTGTGCAATTATTTGTGAGGATATCTTTATGACCTGAACTGCTCACAAACTCCTCCTTTTTCATTTTGCTAGTCATGCTGTCTAGATGGAAATGTTAGTTCACAGAGCATTATTTCTATTCCAGGAAACAATTTTGGGGATTTTCTCAACAGTAGTAGCATAACACTTTTCCAGTGTGGTGCTCCTGAAGTAATAATTATCTTTGTAGAATTTGTGAAACATTCAGAATATTCACACATGAATACTCAACTGAGGGGAAGTATGAGTATTCAATATTACTGAGCACCATGAGTCATGGCAATGAGAGTTTGGCAGTTTTATTTATGAGAACATTTGCAATCTCTTTTCCAGCACCCAATTCATGCTCCTAAATTACATATCCTCCATGTGATAAATTATAGAGCTACACTGGAAATTGCATCCATTTGCACTTCTGATCGCTCAATTGGCCAGCTAACTCATCTCCATAGAGCCTGCTTTGTGCTGTTCCACAACTTTGAGGACTTTAATCATTGTTAAGATAAATTAAGGAAACAGAAGGTATGGCAAGGTAAGGGAACAACTTGATACTGATGCATAAACAGTTTTGCTTTTCTGAATTTTTCATATATTCCAAAGCTCTGTAGCTCTGAGGAATATTATTACTGAGTTATGTAGCTCCTAGTATTTTTCCCATCCTTTCTCTCAAATTTTAGAACAATGAGCTAACTTTCTAACATATTCCTGAAATACTGTTTAGTCTTATTTTCAAGTAGAGGACCTACAAGAAGAACATTTTGTTTAATGACCAGAATGTGAGAAGACATAACAAGAAGTGGGGCAAAGAAGCCCTGGACCAATTCCAAAAATGGCTTAACCAACTGCTCTTTTAATTGGACAATATTTGTTAAGAATATTAATTTGTTGAACTTATTCAATTGTAAAGATCCACTACTAGGTGTGCTCATGACCATTGGGACACCTGGAAGTTTCCAATCAAGGTTTGCTTTTTATTTTACTACTTCAGCACTGTTGCAAGATTTTTTCTCTTTTGATATCAGGCAAAAACACCAACAGTCAATTGTGACAGGACCTTTCACCCCCTGACACAGCAAAAGACTTATCTACTTTCCCAAGTCTAAACTAGGCCCAAATGGTTTGTCTTGTGATTAATTATCCCAGCTGAAATCATTCTTAGGCAGCAATAAATATCCTGCCTTGAATGCATGGAAAAGGATAAGCAGAAATAAATGTCTGACAGACAACTACTTTTGCCATTATAAAATATTACAATGATTTTCATAAAATCAGAAATCTCTTATTTTCCTCTCTGAGTGTGTGGAGAGTTCTCCTCAATGCTGAGACCTTGGTATCAAGATACTTCCCTGGGACTGAGAGAAATTAGAGAGAAATTAGGAGACTTCTGCACATCCCTATCATTGACTGGGAAGTTGTAACACAGGTACCTTTATCATCATGCACTGAGTTTCTATCTACTAGTAGTCCTTTTTGTGTTATCCTGTGTGGTAAGTAAGTCTGTTTAAAGTCTTGTGTCTGTTTTCCTTCTGTCAATTCTAAATAATTAATGTTGTAGTAGACCTGAGTGGTCATTATGAAGGATTTGCAAGTACAGTAATTTCACGAATACAAGCCGCACCAATTTGACCAAAATTTTGGTGGAAACCCGGAAGTGCGGCTAATATTCCGGGGCGGCTAATCTATTAACAAAATTCTAAAAGCTACCAACACGGAAGTGAGAGCCCGCGGCAGCCCCAAGCCAAGCTGGAGCCCGGCCGGCCCCGGCTGAGGTGGGAAAGCCTGGCAGAGGCGGGGCCAGCAGTGTGGGGGACGGGCGGCTGAGCCTGAGCCAGCAGGGCGGGACAGGGAGGGCGGCAGAGCCTGAGCCAGCAGGGCGGGGGAGCCCGGGAGAACTGGGGCTAGCAGTGCAGGGGAGCATGGCAGAAGCAGGAAGGCCGACGGGTGGGGCTGCCTGGCAGCGGGGGAAGCCCAGCAGAATTGGGGCCAGCAGCGTGGGGGAGCCTGGCGGTGCGGGGGCCTGCAGTGCCGGCCAGGGCGAGGAAACCCGGCGGCGGTGCAGATGGGAGGGGGCGGCCGGCGAGCCCGCCGGCGGGGCTAGGGAAGGCGGCGCGCCGCGGCCGGCGAGCCCGCCGGCGGGGCTAGGGAACGCGCCGCGGCCGGCGAACCCGGCGGCGGGGCTAGGGAACGCGGCGCGCCGCGGCCGGCGAGCCCGCCGGCGGGGCTAGGGAACGCGGCACACCGCGGCCGGCGAGCCCGCCGGCTGGGCTAGGGAACGCGGCAGCGGGGCGGTGCTGACGGGAGAGGGGGGCCAGCGAGCCCGGCGGCGGCGGCAGTACCACCCGGCCAGCCCCGCCGAGCCGTGGCGCTGAGCTGGGCCACCCGGCCCCGTCGGCAACCATGAGCGGGCCGAGCCTGCCTGGCCCCGCCCCGAGCCAGTAAAGCCCGCTATGCCGCGATCCTGTTACTAATTGGCCAATTTGTGAAAGCTGCGCACGGATTCTCGCTACGAACGAAAGTGCGGCTAATATTCGGGGTGCGGCTTATCTATTGACAAAGACAGCAACATTGTCGAGGCACCGGGGGTGCGGCTTATAATCCGTGCGGCTTGTATTCGTGAAACTACTGTAAGCATTTTGATGCATGCTCTATCACAAATTAGTTGGTAAGAAATGTCCTAAGTTAATTTTATTTTTTACTAGCTGTAAAATTAATGGTACCTTTAGCCTCGTACTGTATTTATTTATTTCTTTATTTATTTATCCTTATTCCTGTGTAGTATATAGTCTGTTTTAAGTCCTATGTCTGTTAATTTTATGTCTGTTAAATAAAAAATTGATTCTATAATAGACCAAATCAGCCATAATTAAAAAACTTGTGAATGAGAGTGGGTTTTGGGGTCACCTCAATAATGGTACTGCCTGCTGCCACAGACCTGGGCAAAACACAGGGACTTACCCAAACCCCTACATCTATTAATAACAATGACTGCCTCAATAAAAGCTGCTGTCCACTGCCATAAACCTGTGAAAGACAGGGACTTGTTCAAACATTCCCCTCTCCCTGGTAACACCAACTTATTACTTTTTATCTTCTTTTTTTTCTTTAGTCAGAGTGGGGATTAAAAGCATGAGAGACGGAATTTTGTGTTTGGATGGAGTTGTTTATTAATTCTTATTACAGTGAGTGCTACAGCACTTCTAGCTAACAAGTTTCTTCAAAATGGTGATGTATCTTGCTCATTACAAGGTCTTTTAAAGCCCAACATTCTAATTAAAAACTAACACATGAATTATTTTTACTTTTGACTCAATGACCAAACACCTGTGACCCGCAGCGCAGCATTTTCTATCCAATTAAAAAGTATTAGCCAAAACCCAAGAAGAAAGGGTCAGGAAGAAAGAAAACTTCTGCCCTAAAACCTCCATCTTGCCCTCTATATATTGCTATATTCTAAAAACCCAAATTCCAAACCCTTCACTGTGTGACAATACACACTTCTATTCAAACTACACACCAGTGATTCTAGTTCTATTACTCAATTTTGGAAGCCTTCTCCAAGGTCAAAGCAGTGCTCCTTTTGGGGGGGGGTCACTGCCTGACAGCAGAGAAAGTTTAGAACTGTTGGACCCCAGAACCCTGGGGTTTTGAGTTTTCTGTGCTTGGAGAACACTGCTTTTGACCTGAGGCCTTGGAGAAGGCTTCCAAATTTGAGTGATGGAGTTAAAATCATGGGTGTGTAGTTAAATAGGAGGGTGTGCTTGCACATGGTGAAGGGTTTGGTATTAGAGGTTTCTACAGTATAGTAATAGGTATGGGACATGATGGAAGATTTTGGGTGGTTCTTTTTCAGGGCTTATCTTCCTTCTTCTTCCTTCTTCATAGTTTCAGGCAGTAGTTTCTGGTTGGTCAATCAGTGTCACACTGAGGGTCATGGGAATTTAGTTATTGGGTTAAAAATGTAAATAATATAGGAGTTAATTCTCTATGGAACTGTTTAGCTTTAAGAGACCTTGTAGCAACTGGATCTTTCTCCATTTTCCTCGCTTCTAGCAGGTAGCTGGAAGTGCTGTTAAATGCTCTGTACTTTTTGATAAGACTTAATAAACAACCAAGCCCAAACACGATAAAATCCATTTCCATCATGCATTTGCTAACCCTAGCTCTGAGTGAAGGCAGAAGAAACTCAAACAAACCACTGATTAAGCAGTGCAAAACTCTGTCGCGCAGAACTCCCCGTTCCCAGGGTTCCAGCCCCAACCCAGGACCTACGTTTGACGTGGAGGCGCCCGACCATCTCGGCGGTGCCGTAGTTGTTCCACACCTCGCAGACGTAGCTGCCCGAGTCCGAGGGCCGCGTGTTCTCGATGAGCAGCCCCGTCACCGTCTGCCGGAAGCGGCTGTCGGGCTCCCAGGGCACGTTGTCCTTCAGCCAGCGGTACTTTGGTGCCGGGTGCCCTGATGCTTTGCAAGGCAGCTCCACTCGCTGTCCTGCCATGGCTTTGCGGTGGTCAAACCCATCTAGGATAGATGGAGCTGAATTCGCTGGGTCTGGAAGAGGGAACGCAGGTGTCTTGGGTTACAATACAGAGTGTGATAAAAGGTATCTATTCTATCACCATCTGTTCAGGGTGGGGGCAGTGATCCTGATCTCCCTGGCAGATATTCTGCTAATGGGCCATCCATTGAAACCAGGCAGGGCATTGTTCTTTATCTTTTCACAACCCATCCTTCCTCCAGCCAGTCATTTTCTGCTCATGGCCATTGAGTCCCACTGTGGCACTGATAAAATTACTGCATCCCATTGGGAGTTGCTCCAGCCAGGGGGAAGAGCCAAGCATTTCCTACCAAGATAAAAACTGAGATTCTGGGACACAAAGTAGCCTTTTTTTCCCTAGACTCCAGAGGAGTCCACATCATCACTGGAGCTCCGGAGGGAAACTGCACCTTGTACAGGAGCACTGCTCCAGCTGAGCCACATCTGTCACTGCAGGAGGATGCAGCCACCATGGGATGGGACTGCTGCCAACACCCTGCCTGACGGGTGTCAGGTTGTACTCTGACTGTGTCAGGGTTTGGGGTTTGTTCTTCGTAGTACTGTATTTCTATTTTAATTTCCCTAGAAAAGAACTGTTATTCCTAATTCCCATATCTTTGCCTGAGAGCCCCTTGATTTCAAAATTATAATAATTTGGAGGGAGGGGGTTTACATTCTCCATTTCAAAGAGAGGCTCCTGCCTTTCTTAGCAGACACCTGTCCTCCAAACCAGGACAGCAGGGAAACTCTTTTCAACCAGAGTCTAAAAGCTGACTCCAAGTTAAAAGTTAAAGTTAACACTAAGCAATACATCAGTATTTTTTCTTCTACATTTTTCGCCAGCCTGCAAGAACAAAGGACTTCAGAACAGCAAATTAATATGATTGCGCAGAAGCCGATTTATTGTTTGCTTTTAACTTTACTTATACATTTTAAAATTGCATTTTACGAAATCACGCATTTTTTGATTGGTGTTTCTATCTTGTTCATGTGCTTTGCACAAGCTTTGCTGGTAAGATGATTGGTTGTAGTCTACAGCGTCACTGCCCAACTTTATCTTGGGTTTTCTAATTTTGGTATTCTGTTTTTCAGCTTCTTCTCTTTCAATTTAGCACAATTTATGTTTTAGTAGCCTTGAAGAGTTCCAGGACTTTTGACAGACTGCAGAAAAACACTTAAAAATGGCTTATCCAGTGCACTTGTTATAAGCAATGGTCTAAACTAAAACATGTAGAAAAACAGCTAAATATAGTTTGGCTGGTGCACTTGACACAGATTATGGTCTAGACTGTTCAGATACATTGCTACACCAGCCCAGTGTTTTGGGCACTACAATTTGCTTCTCAGACCCAGCCGCGAGTCTGAGTCGTGGCTGGGATCCAGCAGCACATGCTGCTGAAGCAACTCATCCCTGCTTGGAAATCCTCTCACTGGATTTTTTCCAGGTGGCAAACGTTTTTCTGGTCATCCTTCATGTTCCCTGTGAGAGGCACAGGGAGCCAGAAATGTGTTGCCTTAGCAATTATTGCCACTTCTCGACTAGATTGAAGCCAACACATTGTCCCTTCTTCTCGGTGGTCTGAAGGCTTTGAATTAAAGGAGCAATTTATTCCCTTGTCAGGAGACAAATGGGCAAAGGCACAGGGATTTCTATCTGCAGTCAAAATGACAGACAAGCCTTTTCTTCTTCTGTGGGAAAAGAACTTAATGTGACAAGACCAACTTACAGCTTAATAGTGCATCTTTCTGTGCTCAATTTGCTGACAACTGCAGCCCTCACTTGTGCAGCACCTGGCTTGGATTTATGTATCTCACAGATGTCTGGCAGGATTGCCCTCACCAGAGGTGCATGTACCCATCAGAAAATAGTGCTCAGTTTGTAATTTCAACTTTGAAAATTTCGGGGACAGAGGCTGACACGATTTAAAGTTTTTGTGCAGCCCGTCCTGGAGCTATTGCAAGAAAAATACTGAAAAAATATTCATCAAAGGATTTTCTCATCACGTGCACACACTTTGCTAAGATTTCTGTCTCACAAAGAAACTCCACGTGCTGCCCAGCTCCTACCTGACACACTGACCTCTTTTTTGGGTATATCTAATCACAGCTGACTGGATGTAGGTGTGATTGCCACAATTCTGGCATTTTCAAGAGGAATTTTAACCTAGCAAACTCAGCATCTGCTCACATGGCAGCTGCAGCAGGTTCCTGTAAGGAGCTGGAGAGATTAAAGGAGCAGTTCATGCTGAATTCAAGCTATTCCAAAAGTCACCAGTACCTGAGCTAGCTGGTTTAAAATGAGTTTAGATATATCTTTATGAATTGCAGCCACACCTGGGAGGGCACCCAGGAGAGCAAGGCTATTCAGGTTAAACTATCAATCCAGCAACCAAAAACATGATAATTTTTAAAATAGACTGAAGAGTTTTTGGGGTTTTTTTTTGTGACTGTATCTAGATAAAACCTCCAAAATGCCAAGTCCAGTGAAAGGTTATAGTTATATATTATAGTTATATATTATACTTATATATTCTGCTTTCTAGGTGCCAGGAAAACACTGGACCACTGAGGGCAAAGCCACATTCAGCTTGCAGAGTGTCTCATTAGGAAGGCGTCAGCAGTGGTTAAATGAGTGATTTTGGATGAATCAGTGGCCTTGAGGTCCATATTTGGCACCAGGATGGGACAAATTTCTGAGCTTCCCATGCTGTTTATGTCTGGCTCAGTGAAAGCACAGTCTGCCAGGGTGCTGTTGGGAAGGCCAATGTCAATTTGACTAATTGATCAGCCAGCTCCTCTCTCGCCTTTTGGGTCATCAGGCATCCCTGTTACCAGGCACAGATTCCTTTGTGAATTAACTGAAATAAAGCCACAAGCAGGCAAGAAATTACAGCTTCTGGCTCTTAAGAAGGTTACATCTGCATGAAATCAATTTCTTCAGTTGCAAGTAATAATTAAATATTTAAATAATAAAAAAGCCTAACTTTCAGAGGTATTGTCTGTGCATTCCTACTCAAGCAGCACAGCAGACACCCTGGATTTTCTATCCCAGGGTCAGTTCCCTTTTTTCATTCTCAACTTGAGCCTTGCCAGCAGCACAGACTGGAGTCCCAGTTGCAGGACAGCTAAACTGAGATTTGCCTACATAATGAAGGAAATTTCACCCTGTTCTTATATATATATTTTACAAATACAAATTCAGGGATGCACAAGATATGATTCCAGTGACCTGCTTTCTTCCACTCTGTACTTACATATTTAAATGGACAGTAAAAGCATTTCTTTGGGTTGTCTGTGAAACAGACTCCTATTAAGAACTCCTACAGTTCATATTTCCAGTTAAGGGGGGAAAAAACCCAAACCAAAACAAAACCAAAACAACAATGGCAACAAAAAAGAAAAACAAAACCAAAAACAAACAGCCAAAAAACAAAGAAAGCACATAAGTAATCTCTGGGTTTGTTTGCAATCACCTGAAATGAAGCAAAAAATAACAACATAACCCAGTTGCAATGTGTTTAGCCTTTTTTGAATCATTATTTTACTATGCTTTAACAGTCATCTCCAAATGACTTCCAGCAAGGACAATGGTGAAAAACTGAGGCAAAATTCTGTTTTAAAATATTTTACTTTGGATCTTCTTTGAAGGAAAGAAGAAGAAAATTGTTGTACTTTAAAAATCATAAGGATTTTTCAGAGTGTGGAAGTTAAAAGAGTAATGATTTTGGGAGATGGGATTCATGGCAGGACAAAATTACTGTTGGAAAGGGACACTACAATGAGAATTAGAAGTAGATTCTGTTGCATGTTAATGGCTTTGGGTTTAGTTTTATTTAGAAAGGCCATGTGATTTCAAGGAGATGCTCTTACTCCAAATGAAATTTGGAACTTCATTTTGGCCACAGGCATATTAATTTTTCACTATTTTTGCTATTTTTAAATTTTATTTGCTGTTATCTGCATGTTACCATTATCACTGTTTCAAAACAATAATGAAGCTTAACTCATGTTAAATGTGACCAGGAAACATGAGAAATATCCACCACAAACGATTTCATCCCCAAACAAGTGAAGCACAAATATGGGTGGAAAAAGCAGGTAAAAATGTAGGTCTCATGCAAGTAGACTTTTCAGAACTATGTTCATGGCTGCTCTGATCCCAGTTCTTAAAGAAATCACTCTTTGAAAATATAAATTCCAGTAAAAAAGCGGAAAACCTGTTAGAGACTCTGCCCCTGATTGCTGCACTTGCTCAGTAGATTAAGAGGACTGGAAATCAGAGCCCACTCTAACCCTGATCAAGAATAATTAACTCTGTTGAATTAAAAATGCCAGTTATTGCACACAGGTAAAATTTGCTATTCCACTTTGGTCTGTGGAGGAGAACAGAAAAGGCAACTCCAGAGAACATCGTTTAGGGTGTTTGCCATAAATTTCAAACAAGACAGAGCTTTCATTTCTCCCCTTTTGTTCAGTGAGATAACCAGAATTTTTCTTGTGGTAACCAAGATACAAGTCTGATTTTATTTATGTTCCCACTGGCTCAGCCTTAACATGATTTCACACGGAAGCAGACCATATTATGGAGCCAGCTGGAAGGGTAGAATCCTGCCTGTTCTCACAAGACCACAGCAGGCAGATTATTGTGCAGGAGAACTTCTTCATCTGGTTGGGAAAAGCAGAGGCAAGAGTTCCACCCACAGGGGACACCTAAAAGGAGAAACTCCTGGAACTGACTGGTAAGTGATTCTAACCTGAACAATCCCACTATTTTTTTTTTTTAAATCATTACTATATATAAGTACTGGCCTGTGTGTTCAGAGGGCTCCAAAATTCTTCAACAATGTCCATTTTGTGCTCACCTCTGTGTCCCTTAGGGCTCTCAGAGGGGTGGAGAGCTGAGAGCTGACCACCAGAGTTTTATTCAGACAGAAGGACCAAAAGAGGAGAGGAAAGGGTTAAAAGGGGGAATGACCTCACTGATTGTGAGATTGGGAAAGTCACCAAATCCTGACTGAGCTTTAAGGAAACTTAGGAACAGGGAAAAGGAGGAAAAGCAGTGTGGGGTTTTCAGTGGGATGGGGGGATGATTTATGCAATGTAAGGGTATAGGAGAAGGAGAAGGTCTGGGATGCAGCCTCAGGGAGCTCTGTGGATGGAGGAAAACCACTCTGGATAAACAAAGGGAGCAGGTATGGACAAGCAGCAAATGAGGGGCAGGAGGGGAAGGTGCAGAAGTGCTAATCCTACACAGAAATGTTTGAGAGCAAGATCCAGACCCAGGTTTGGGATCTTGGGATCAGCTCCTCCTTCACCTCACCCAAAACTGGCACTGCCTCACACCAAAAAAAAAAAGAAAAAAAAAAATCTGTATTGCAGCAGCTCTGAGATTCCTGAGTGTGTGGTGACTGTGAGGAACCCAACTGCCCATCACACACACAGCAATCAGGAGTTAATTTGTTAATTTAAAACTACAAGGAGAAGTTGAAATAGCCCATCCACCTCTGGTTTTCCCACCTGCTGCACAAATTGCCCTGGGACTCAGCCCTGAGCTGCCACCCAGCCCTGCTGTCTGCCTGCAGCACCCCTGGGTGCACTGGCACTGGTCAGTTCTCCTTCTGGACATCCCTCCTGGAAGCAGGGGACAAGCTGTTTTCCCCAGGGTGGGAATGGGATGAATGAAAAGGAGGGCTGAAATGCATCTCAGATAACCTGAGAATCCCGAGGTGGAAATATCTGCAGCTGAGTGCAATGTCCTGAGCTCCTGCTGAGGTCAACAGAGAGGAGCAGCCACCATGGGGCAGTTCAGATCACCCCAAAGCAGGACAGCCACACCACCCCTAAAAGTGTTCCCCCTCTTTGGTTACACAGGGAAGTTGAGGTGATTTAATTTCCTTGCACAAGTACACTTCTGGAGGGATTAATCCCATCCACAGTCCCTGTATAAAGCACTCTAAACCTGCCAAAAATCACCATGCTGAGTGCAGGGGTACCCTACATCCCTTCAGGAAATAACAACTAAGGTGTGAAAACCAGATTTTTAAAAAAAATAAGGATTTTAAAATGGCCCATCTTATTTTTCAGCAGCTCCCCAGTTCCATTTGATAGAAACCACACAAGAACGTGCCTTGCCAGCCGAGCACACTAGACAGAGACACATGCAGCATTTCATTGAGCAAGAGGCAGAAAAGGAGCACCTGATACAAAAAGTCTTGCACTGTTGCTTTGTCGTGTTTCTCCAGTGTATCTGTGCCTTGTGATACATCGGTAGTTGTACAGTCCATCTTCATTCTGTACGTCTAAAATATACAAGGCTCCCGTGGATGTGATGAGAAATCTAGGTCCTGAAAGACACAAGAATTTTGCAGGGTTTAAAATATCTGCAGGTTGCTGCTCTCACACTGAAGGATGGAGGACACAGGGACTGAAGACTTTTTATTTCCAGCTTTGAAGCTGCCAATTCCAAGCTTAGCAAGTGCTCACTGTAAATGCATAAAAGGTATACATTAATCTATATTTTATTTGCACTTCATGTGCAGAAACAGAGGGATCTTCAAGGAAAATGTGAGGAATGAAGGAAAGAAATGTGCCATGGCCTATATGACTATTAACAAATATACAAGGGAAATCTGCAGTAAAATACAGGGTGGAGAAGCAATGCATTAACCCAGTTTAGTTCAGTTTTGTGGGATGATCTGATGCAGCTCAGCAGCAGAGCTGGAGGGGTCAGGGAGGCAGTGAAGCTGCCCACACCTGCAATGCCTGCAAGATAAACAGCTCCAGAGCAAAGCCACAATCTCTACAACCAGTCTGACATGTTCAAGGTCAGAGTTTCTACCACTGTTCTCTGAAAATAAAAGTGTTACAGGTTAAATTTTCTTTAAATATTACTTTTTTTTTTTCATGATTCACTCTAGAATATGTGGAAAAAAAACATGGTTTATATTGTCACATGTGCAGTTTTGATCATTTGGCACTCACAGAGCTGTCTCTATTCTGTTTCATGCCCACTTTAAAAGCAAGGACACAATCCCCCCCTACAATCAACACAGTTTACTGTAATGCACTTCCCATAATGCAATAAATTAGAATAATGCACTTAGAATGTATTGCAAACTTAAGCCTTACCTGCTTAATATTTCCACTTAAAAATAATCTAGTTTTAAGCTGTGTGTGCTTTTCCAAAACTTTTACACTGAGGTAAATGGGAATATCTTCTCCTTTTCATGTCTGCTAAATTTCTGTGTAACTGGTAGCTCTACAATATATGTACCTGTACCTAGCTATTATAAAGTATATTAGGGTAGAAATACACAAGGGTGAAACCCATTATGAACTAATATCCAGTAATATGCAGTAAAAAAGAGTTCCCTTTTTCAGAGCTCTGACTTTTTAATAATTGAGTGTAGTCAGGATGCTTGCTCAGAGATGCATCAGTGGGAAAGCAATCCAACAGAGAGAAGACAGAAAGGAAATGGTTTCATTACAGAAGATGATATCCTTTAAACCATCATATAAAAGGAACAGGGAAAAAATTAACAACCATTTAATGTCACGGGACTGGTCTGACCCTCAGAGCAGAAAACATTGAATTAAACAACACCAGCCCACCTGTCCCATCCTTGCAAGTACCCAGAAATATTATATAACAGGGACAGGCTCAGGGGGGACAGCAGCAGGAATTTCCCCATGGAAAGGGAGCTCAGGGATTGGAAGTGCCCAGGGAGGTTTGCAGTGCCCATCCCTGCAGGTGGCACCTGGAGGTGGCACTCAGGGTGACAAGGTGGCCATGGGGACAGCTGGGACTGCTTGGGCTGGGAGGGATTTTCCAGGCCCAGGGATTTAGGATTCTGTGAAAATAAATCACCAGAATTGAGGCATAGAAGGTGTTGAAGTCCTTTTCTGTCAAAGAAGAGCTGAGCAAGGGAAGGTGCAAAAGAGGAGGCAGAACTGGATGGGCAGAGCTCTCTCCTCTGCAATGACCAACACTGTGCTCCAGCCTCAGTGGATTTACAGATTTAGGGGCTAGAGAGGTTCTGTCTGATACAGAAGCCATACTGACTTCACATGCCTCTGAAAACTCCAATTGCTTGCATAGAGAAGACTTGGGAACAAAGACATTGTGGAGTGCAGTAGTAAAATCACCTGAATGGGTAATATTGCAGTTTCACAGCCAGATGTCTGAGACATGGCATTGAAAATTTTACATGAAAAAAGCAATGTTATCTTAAATCTTATATTTTCATATGTTAGTTGTAATGTTTGGATGAAATTATACAGACATAGAAGACAATAAGTTAAACCAATAAGACATACTGTAACTCCTTGATTTGATGTTCTGCCCTATGCTGTTTCTTCCTTTTCCTTTCACATTCCTAATTACTCAGAACACTGAGTGTATACATTATTCAAACCCATTTGTGCAAATATCAAATAATATCAAATAGTGCCACTGAACATCTGAACCCTTTAACAAGGTTTGCCTTTGTCCCTAAATTTAGGTTAGAAGGGTATTTAGAATTCTGGTGTGAAAACCACGGGGTGTCAGCTCACAAGCAGTTTCTACACTCCTGAAATATTCATAAAGCAAATCTCCCTTTTCCAGGGAATATGTTATAAGAACTACAGGTAATTGAGGCACAGTTGTCTCCCTTGTGCTCCTTGGGCAGCACAAAACGACAGCTTCAGGAGGTGGGAATCACATCTAAAGGCTTGGCTTGGGGGATGCAGCAAAGACAAGCTTTTGTTTCCAGCTGGGTGAGCACTGAGGCAGCACAGCTCAGCAATGCCTGCCCCCAGCACTGCCCCTCAGCCCTGCTCTCCCTGCACACACACAGCCTCTGCAGCCCAGGAAAGGCTGGCACTGCTTCCTTCCAGCTGGGAGGGGAGTCTGGTACCAAGCTGTGCTGGGGAGGATGTCAGTGCAGAGGCTGCAGCCACATCACTGGCCAGGAGGAGATGGAAAGGTGTTAATGGGATGGTTGGGACTGTGGTCCCTCCAGTAAACCTGCACTGCTGTGTATTTGTGTCAAGTGAGTGGAGCCTGAACAGCTAAGAGCAGAAATGTGCCCCTCGTGCCTGCTAAGGCTTCCTGCAGCTTTCTCCTTCTGGGGTCCAATTTCACTTTTGCTAAATACATAAAATTCCATTTCTCCATTATTCCATTTCACACCTTTGGACTCTACTAATATGCACAAGTTTAAGATGACACAAATGTGGCCAAAGTTTAAAAATAAATCCCTTCCTCTGTGGTCTTCCACAGCTCTCACTATTTTCAGATGCAGATGATCTGCACAGGGCATTGTCAGTAATCAAATTTGCCTCTCTTCCCAGGATAAGTATGAAAAAAACACAGAAATTGAATGAGGAGATCAAATTCAGAGCTTCCCTTCAAACTCTAGACAGAAGTTGTGGAATCACAGCTGGGGTGTGGATTGTGGATGTGGATGAGGATGAATTTAATGGATTTGTGGGCTATTTCCAGATCTCATAGTCCTGACTGATACTTGCAGGTGAACCCTTCCCTGCTCAGCCCTGGCAGTGAGTTTCCTCTGATGCATTTACACTTCTGGCTCTGTGAGAGCAGACACACTTATTAAAAGCCTGCCACTTAATAAAAGAGGAATGTGAAATCTTTGCAGAGCCAAGACATTGCTCAGTGTTATCTTGCTGTATTTTCTGGAGAAGTTATGAACACACTCAAGCTATCTAACCCTGCTTAGATCATCTTCCTGTTGGAAATTACTCAGGCAATGGTACAATAAAACCTTCACTTAAAGCATTATCTAGAGATTTTCCCCTCACCCTCTTCCAAGGTAGCTGAAAGTAAATAGTTATTGCCACACATCAGATGTTATCCCACATTTCCCACCAACAGACATTGTGTATAATTGCAGGGCTAAAGATTTTCCTTTTCCTCTTTTCTTCTTAACATATTTTGCATACTTATGTAATGCTTTTAATAACCAACCCCTCCTTCTCCTGTAGAAACACGAGACAGAAAAAGATGACAGAGAAATAAAAGGGGAAATGCATGTAATTCCTGTCATCTTCTAAACAGAGAGCATTTTCATTAAACCTGACAGGCTGTCAGCTGTGACAAAGCTGAAGTGTTGAGTGTTCTGCCTTCTGTACTTCAAAAAGTGTTCAGGAAAGGACCAGGATGGGACAGACAAGCTCCCCCTGCCCTGTTGATCCATGGCAAGGCTTTCTGCTTCAGGCACACTTAATTTAATCACCCCTGCTTTGCTCTAACAATATCTGTTTTTTTTTGCCTCACCTGCTTAATAGGACAAATAAAGATTTTTCTGAAGTGAAAAATCCTTTCAGATCTACTGAAGCTTTTTGTGTGTTTGGCTGTTAGCAGGCTTCAAGAGAGGAAGACATTGAAGCCTCTTTCACAACAATTAAAAAAAACAGTCAAAATATAGCCCATAATTCCCATTTATTTTCCTCCTCAGCAGTGTTTGTATTAATGCCTTTACTATAATTAAATTTCAGCATCTGATTTTCAGAGATGCCTTTGAAAACCTGGTTCAATATCTGGAATATTTGTCTCATTCAAAGACTTCAAAGGCTTCCAGGAACCCTCACTGTCTCTTGCCTTGGTAGTGTGGGCAAGCATAGTAATACATTACCGTTTAATATAGAATTTAAACCTACTTTAAAATAGAACTTCAACCCAAGGCCAGGCTGGATGGGCTCTGAGAAACCTGGCCTAGTGGAAGGTGTCCCTGGATTGAATTAGCTGTCCTTTAAGGTCCCTTCCAAACCAAAGCTTTCTGTGATTTTATGAAAATTTAAATTCTTTACAGAGAAGCTGAGACACATGGATTCATACAATTCATAAAAGTCAGTGGAAAACCAGGGAATGGAACTCATAATTCTTTCCCCAGCATCCAACATAATGCATAACTTTGCCTCACAGTGAGACTGAAAAGAAAATGTATAGATCCAAGCACTAGAAAGACCATTAGAGTAATTTATTTTCACCTTCCATCCTTTTGCCATTAACTCCTGCCCAAGTCCATATCTGGAAGTTACACTATAGGTTTTTTAAAAAGAAATTAGTAATGATTAAAGATTTCCTGTAAGTGGAGAGCATGTGATAGCCCTGGGTAAATTATTCCAATTATTCTTACTTTTGAAAATTAGTGTATTGTTTGGGTCCACCTGCCTTTGCCCCAGTTATTGGATCTTACTGTGCCTTCATTAAAGATTTCCTCCACAGTCAGAAATCTTCTGCCCATTTAAGTCCTTACAGACCATGAGGAAATTACCTTTTATACCATCTTTCTCCTTAATTAGTTATACAGATTGAACTTCCTAAATCATTTACTGTGAATTATTCATATCTTGAAATATTCCTGTAGTTTCTTGCTCAACACCTTAACAACTTTTTGAAGTTCCTTTTCAAGCTTGGATCTTGCACATAAATTCAATTGTGAAGTTTCTGGTTCTGGTTGTAGTGAATGCAAAAAGCCACTATGTTCTTCTGTACAATTTTTTTTTTTCTCCACATACCCATTTAGTAATTGAACTCATCATGGAAAACTATGATCTCCTTTTCAGAGTCATGGATTTAGGGATTTCCCTCCTTCTGTAGATGTGACCTATCACCTGACTGTCCTAAATCTGGAATTCTTGGTATGAAAACCTCAGTGATCAAATCAAACCTCTTTAACACAACTCACCAAGCCATGCCATCTTTTGCCATTACACCTATATATTAACAGCTGGCATATTTTGCCAACAGTTTTCCTTAACAAAATTTCATTCCCTAATTGAAACTCTAAATTCCTGTCTCTATCTGAAATATTAGCAAACCACTTGGTTTGGAGATAAAGAGATGGACCCCGAAGGGATGGGTCTCACTGTCCTAAAGAAAACAAACAAAGAAGAGGTGGAGGAAACTGGGTCATATCTAGGCTTGACCAAGAGCCCCAAAACCCATGGCATTTTTGAAAAACCCCTCATTTTCCTTCCTGTTGACCAGTGCCCTAAATAACCTACTGACTTCTTTAAAGCTGAGTGACATCAGCAAATCCTGTGCTTGTTTCTCTAAGTGAGAAGAGGTCACATTAACAATTATGAAATTGCTCTTATGTAAGGTTTTAATGTTTTCCATTAGACTGCATGGTATTAGAGATTAAAATAAAATTCTGTTTAGGTTTCCTATGTGAGATTGTTCTCATGTATAATTCATAAGAAAATGTGAACACTTTCCTGTCGAATTAGCGCATCATATTCTTGTACGAAAATGAGAATATTTTAACATCACAATGTTAATTATTCTTTTATCATGCCCTTTCCCACCAGCATGCTGGTAGTCTTTAAATAGGGATAATGCTACCCTCAAGATGATTTAAAAAATCATATTTGATTTTGCCTTTGTTGGAAACACATCTAACAGCGTTGTGTTATTGCAGCCTAAATTGGGTTGATCGAAATTAAGAGAACAGATGGCTGTTCTAATCCTGTGCCAAATGGTAATACAGAACAAATAAACTCTTGCCAGGGGTACTTGTCACCTCCTCTGGATAGAATTGCTTCTGCTAAGCAAGTTTCCAGTGTGACCTGTGCATGGAAGGGGAGAGAGCTCCCCACAGAGCCAAAGGGACAGAACCCATAACTCAGCTACACGGCACTGCTACAGCATCATCCTCAAACAAACATCCTCCAGTCTGCTGCTCAGGGCAGGGGAAGGGTGCTAGAACCTGCTTAAACTGGGCCCTGCAGTCCTGGGAAGGCTTTTGATAGCCAGCCCAAAGATTAGATGGGGAAAGGAGGTGTGGAGGGAAAGGTGAGGATTTTTCACTTTTCCAAGTATCACTCACTCCATGTACTCAGCCTTCATGAGATACCTTGAGAGGCCATTGTGACTCATTTCCTGGGAGAAAAAATCAGTGGCAAAGCTTCTGAAGTGCCACCATAGTACAATGCTACTCAGGAGGAAGTAAAGTGTTTGATATTCCCTTTTTTTTTCCTGACACAGGGAAAGAAAAAGCCATGAAATCCATAGGAAGTGTTGTCCAAGGTGAGGGGGGCAGCTGTGATATTTGGTCTATAATTCCAGGCTCCTCAAAGCTCACAGAAATGTGTCTTTTCATAAAGCCAAGCTTGCAGGTCTGAAGTTTTCTTTAGTTCCAATGCAGTTGGTTTTTCCTTTCCCTTCCCTTTTGTTATTTTGGGCTTCCCACCCCCAGCCCCCCCAGAATTAAATTAGAGAATTTATAAAACAAGCCAGCAGCCTTACATGAGATGCTTTCTATTTAATTTAGACACATAATCTGTTGAGACTTCAATAAAGAATAATTGAAGTTATCTCTCTTCACAGCTCTCTGCAGATAGCTGAGGACATTCATAAATATTTCCAGTCCCATGACCTGATGTGGTTCCAGCTGTAACAGAGATGGATTCACAGCTTGGCAAAGTTTGTACAGCTCAAAACTAAGGCATTATTTCTTAGATCATCATTCTTTACCCTTCCTCACCTCCTCTACTTCAGTTAGGGATAGATGCACCTGTTTTGGTGGCAGCTGAGTCTGAGTGAGGGTTTATTGTAAATAAATCTGTTCCTTATCAGTCACTCTGCCCCTCAGTCAGTGGAATTCAGAGCTGCTCAAAGTGTGGGAGGTCCAACCCAGCCATCACCATGGCTCTAAAATGCCAAGTCATGGAATATTTTCTACTTAGTTCTTCAAAGATTAAAGAGGAAAAGAACAAAAAAAAAAAAAAGAAATTGCTGTTACTGTCTCTAAGGAACATCATGGACCAGCAATGTCCTTCTGCATCTTTCCAAAGGAAATGGATCTAGAGAAATTTAGATGGTGGTGGTGGTGTTTGCTCCATTCCAAATGTCTCTCTGTTTCATAAATGGGGAATTTGCCATAGCTGTAGTTCTCCAGATTTCCCTTGATGTTTTGCATGAATTATTACTACCTGAGACAACAAACCTGCCTATTTCTTGCCTATAGAACCATAAGGTGGATAAAATTGGGACAGAAAAAGGAAATAAAAAGGGGGAAGGGGAAGGGAAGGGAAGGGAAGGGAAGGGAAGGGAAGGGAAGGGAAGGGAAGGGAAGGGAAGGGAAGGGAAGGGAAGGGAAGGGAAGGGAAGGGAAGGGAAGGGAAGGGAAGGGAAGGGAAGGGAAGGGAAGGATAATAAAGCTGCAGTTTTGGTTTTGTAAATTGAGTCAAATGCAGTGTTAAATAGGAATGAGTTGTGGTTCCCTGTTGGTTTTTTATTGAGACAGGATGAGGCCTGAGCCCAGTGCTCCAAAATCAGGCAGGTCCTGAATGCAGGTGGCAGCTGCATTCCTGGTTTTAGCAGCTCTAAATTCAACAGTACCAGGAGATTATTTGTGCTTCTGTAATCTCATATAAGGAAAGACATTATGCTGTTATATGTGCAGTGCTATAATTTTCTGAATGAGTTTGGCCATTTTGAAAGCGACTGTAAATTACCCAAATCAGAACATATTTTGTTGCCCTGTCTGTGCTTCTGAGACTGCAAAAATGTATTTCATGCCAACTGTCCACACCAATTCCACTTATGCAATCTTCAAGTTTTATAAAGGAGGAGTAAACATGTTTGTTTGTTTTGATTTTATGTTGGTTTGTCTTTATTTATTATTTTTTCCAAATAAGTCATAACTACATGCAGGAGCTGTGCTTTTGTGTACACAGACCAGGTTTTGTTAGTGGTTATTATTTTATGATTGAATACTACAGACCTGGCTGATCACACAATGTTTTTTATTTAATTGTTCCCCCTGTTAATCTTTGATGAATTTATTAGGCATGAGCAGCTACAGCTCTCTACCTGCTGCTGTTAAGTGTCATCCTCCAGGATATTGAATAAAACTGCCATAATCTTTAATGCCTCAGTTTTAGGTGATTTGAGTGCTTGCATACTTTGCTGTGGAAGCTGCTTTCCTCATTTCAGCTGGGAAGCAAGCAGATAATTTTAAATCACCAGCTAGTTTGGGGGGCTCTGATTAAAGAGGATTCAACTTTGCCCATGATATATGGAGCTGTCTGCAGGATTAAAATCTTTCTCCTCAGGCTTTTACTGGTGCATCCACATAAATAAATAGCCTGGAGCTGACCAGTGGCTTAGCATAAGTAAAGTTATTTTCTGCTCTTTATATCATCAAGGACCATAACACATCTCCCCTCCTATCTGCATGCAAATTTAAACACAAGCTCATTAATTAAAGAGAAAACCTCCATCTCCTCTGGCCTGAGCAGCAGCTGCTTCATGTCACCACCATCAAATGTGCACCTTGCAGGTTTTGGAGCTTTGAAGTGATTTTATTTCCAGAATATAAAACTGCTGTGGACAATATGATCAGAATAAGTCCCAGCCCTGCAGACACAGAATTCCAACAGCAGAATTGTTGTGACTGAGTGCAAACAGCCCATGCTATCCCACAGTAATTACAGCAGCTGCAGCTCTCCAGCCCCACGTGTTTAACCACATTTATTCTGCAGGTAACTGTGAAGGTAATGGAGCATCTCAACCTGAAGGAGCAGTTTTATGAGAAATTTATCATAGCACCCACTGCCTTCCGTGAAAAGATCCATTCAAAGCTTCCCAAGACACCTGAGCAGTCAGAATTTTTATTTAATGCATTTGTAGTAGCAGAGACAAAGCCTGACATGGTACATTCTAGTGTAGTATTTTTATTTTGAGAGTGCAAAATGAGGGAAACAGGTTAATTTGGTTTTATGGTAATGACACAGGAAGGAATTAATATCTTCCTCACTCAATTTGAAAAATAAACCTATGTTTGGATAAAAAATTATTCAGAAAACTCACTGCAGGAGGAAGAAACTCCACTAGGAATTAGAGATAAAATAAATAATTTCCCCTGGAGACTCTTGGCCAGTCTACTGGGAATAGAATTCAATGTTCAGTGAATCATTTTTAAAATGAAGAAAAGAAGCTGCTAATGATGTACATTTCTATCCTTTTCAACAATGCAATAGTGTTAAGTTTGTGGTGTTGTTTTTCAACAGCTCTATAAAAATTAAAATATTTTTTAAAATTTCCCCTCACTGTAACAATTTTTCCTCTACTTTTCCCTCTCTCATACACACTAGTTTTGATTCTCAGCATAACCAGATATGTTATATGATGGGACCCTGCTTCTGTCTCTTCTTTACCCTTCCCAGAGGCACAGAGCTCCACATTGTACATTTTGTGTATTTAACTATTCAGCTCTCATTAGCACTCCCACACCCACCATTTTTCTTTTTAAAATTGTCTCCTGATGAACTATTCCCACATTTTGTGTCTCAGTACCCATTTCCCTGATTATGGAAACCATTTGTACTCAGTGTTACTTCAGAACAAGAAACAGAAAAAATAACAATAGGAAGAGCAGAAGCATGTAAAGGCTTTTCTATACCTTAAAATAAATAAAACCCCTGCCATCCCATATCCAGTGAAATTATTCCATAAAGGAATATTAGAAAAACAGCATTTAAGCATTACACAAGTCACATGTATTACCAACATTGCTGGAAGAAAAAAAATAACCCACACTGATTTAAAATTGAAATAACTGCAAGCAATTCCTGAGAATCTGTTTGCAGACTGAATTCCATCAGCACATGGGGATTTAGCAGACCTCGTTTTTTATAGCTTACAAAGTTTTATAATTCTTGCAACTTCTCAATAAACAGAAACACTTTGAACAAGAGTCATATTACAGCAGTGTGAATAGATGTGGTTTTCACACTATTTATTTTCTGTTTGCTGACATCTTTGTCAAATTAACTTTATAACAATGAAAAGGGTTCAGTAAATATAACTTTACAGCAAGGAGAAAATTCACAGTGTGATTTATGCTGAGCATCAAGTCAGGATTATGGGATATTTCAATCCAACTTCATTTCAAAGATCTGTGTGAGGTAAAACTAGGAAGGGTGTGTAATTTCATACATCTCATAAAGATTACTGTGATTCTCTACTATTACTTTCCTTAGACTGGAAGCACAAAGAAAATATCATTATAAACACAACTAGCATCAGTCCTTTAGGATAAATGTATTTTAAGGTTTTTTATTTCCTTCTCTGAACTGCTCAGAGAATCATGACTTGGAAGCCTGTCTAAACATCAGGATGATTATGCAAATATGCCCAAACACATTCCTAAGATAATTTTTATCATTTGCCAATTTCTATTTGATTGGGAAATTGAGGCACAGTGAAGCAAATTGATTTTTGCCTAACTTTATATTGCAAGTTTGTGGCAGATTTGGGAATCCCAGTGCTAGATTTTGAGCATCCAAACATTCTTACTCCTCATTTCGCATGCTGTGCCTGAAAACCTGCCAGACTGGATTCAATCCTTTATGGACAAGGGCACACTTTGGATGTGCAAATCTCCCTGAATGAGTTAAATATTATTATTGTTGTTCTCTTTCCACAGTCAGAGTGTTCACCAGTGGGCTGGACATGTTTTGTTTGCACCAGTGCCCATTTTCTGTGAAGACCTCAGAATAAATTAGTTTTAAAATACAGCCTTTGGCCAGATTAATGTTTCAGGCAAGCTGTGTTAAACATTTTTCCACTTTTCCTGAGCTTTCCCTGTACTTAGAGATGCAATTAGCTCTACAAATGATTTAAAGCATCTATTTTGCTAGCACTTAGATTTGTTTTAGGGTTGCATTGCAGCATTTGGTGAGCAGCTAGAGTCTATAATGTGTTCTGTTGTGTCTTTTAAATGATGAATGTTAAGGAAACAGAGGTGTTTTAGGGGGGGAAAAAACAAAATTGCAAACTCATGTTCTACATATGGGACTTCAGGCTGAAAGTCACACAGAGCATTTTTTCCACTTCTAAAACTTTTTTTTTTTCAGGAAGCATAACACTAGATTATAAAAACCAACCAAATAAATATGACAGACCTGCACTGCCAGGACCCTAAAAACTTTCTTCAAAGCAGTCAAACTCTCTTTCTTTATTTCCACAAGCCATTAAAGAACGTGTTGAGTCACAGAGTGACCCTGCCAGCACCACAGGACATCAGCACAGATGGCCCTGACCACGTTAATGGCATTTCCATGGGAAGATCCATAGCATTGACATTTTTGCAACCCCAGAAGCTGCAAGCAGCATGAAGTTGCCAGTTTGGATGTCCCAGAAGGGTGTGGAACTGTTGGAGCAAGTCCAGAGGGGGCCATGAGGTTGGTAAGGGCACTGAGGCACCTTCCCTATGGAGAGAGGCTGGGAGAGTTGGGGATGTTCAGCCTGGAGGAGAGAAAGTTGTGTGGAGACCTCAGAGAACATTCCAGGGCTACAAGAAACCTGGAGAGGGACAATTCATCAGGAACTGGAGTGACAGGACAAGGGGAATGGGCTCAAAGTGAAAGAGGGGAAATTTAGGTGAGATATGTGGAAGGAATTGTTCCCTGGGAGGGGCTGGGATGGAATTGCCAGAGCAGCTGTGGCTGCCCCTGGATCCCTGGGATGTTCAGTTCCAGGTTGGACATTGGGGCTGGAGCAGCCTGGGACAGTGGGAGGTGTCCCCATGGCAGGAGTGGATTGAGATGATCTTTCAGATCTCTTCCAACACAAACCATTCTGTGATTACCACAAGGACATAAATACACCTCAAAGGAGAGAATCACTATGAAACCTGTGAAGCAAACGTGTGTCTTGTTTAAGTATGGGGCCATTATGTACCAGGGCTCTGTTCTTCTTATTTCTGCTTGTCAGCTCCCTAAAAAGAGATGTGACTCTCTGCAAGTGGTGCTTCCAATGCATAAGGTCTGTAAGTACTCCTTTTTGCACAAATTAACCTAAAGACATTCACTCAATTTGCTTCTATGTACTTCTTTCTCCTGAGAAAACAGCACAGTTTTGACATTTTACATGAGCATTCAAAAAGTGCTGGTGTCACTTAGATAAGAACATTTAAAAATAATTATCCCTATTTTTCAAAAGCAGGCAGCGAAAAAGTAATGAAGAAAAATCTCTGAACTAAAACTACTTTTCTTCTCCTTTCCTGATGTTCAGCTTTAATCTGGGTATACTCTTTTACTCAGTCAATGACTTAGGGATGTGAACAGCCATAAATGAATCTTGAAAAAAGAAAATTAACGTGGCAAAATCTGACAGCTGTATGGAATTTATTCTAAGCAAATTCTGCATTGGTTCAATCTCTCGAGCAACTGTTATTTGGGTCAACATTATTGCTTTCATAGTTCACAGTCTTTATCTCCTGGGAGAAAGCCAATTTTTTTTCTTCACTCCAATCCTCTTAGGCAGAGCCCCAAGAGTCTGTATCACTGACCTGAGGATTTGCATTCTACACCATGTCCATGCTTGGGACACACTGTCTCCCTCCCTGGAGCATTTCCATTAAAAAGGTGAAGCACACATCCCTGTAAATTGAGACTCCTGGACTTTTATTTTTCAGCTCTTTGTGGAGCAAAGGGAGCCTTGTACAAAGCAGAGCACGCTGCAGAGCAAAGACCAGGGAAGATAGAGGGAAAATAAATAAATAAATAATATCCCAAGGACCCAAAAGTCAATACTCTGTTTCTTTTTTTTTTTTCCTTTCTGACAGGAGCTCTGGCCCCGGAGCCTGGTCAGGGGCAGCTCAATAATAACGATCTAAGGCTGGTCTTCAATAGAGACTCAACAGCTGACAGCTCTTCTGTTCAAACTGACAAGGCACAAAGAAAGGCTTGAATAATTAATTGTGAATGGTTGGATGTGATTTGATTGTGTGACCAACCTGTTACATCGACTTGCTTTCACCTAATCTTTCAAAATGAGGTTTTAAAGCAGAAACTCTGCTCTGCTTCTTTTTTGTTACCTGCTTGTCTCTTCCTCCGTGGCAGAGCCTGCAGGATGGGATGGAAGGTGGTGAAGGAGAGCCCTGATCTCACCTGGGTGAAAAGGGCTCTGTGCTCCAAGCCCTATTCTTTAAAAAGTACAGTAATTTCATGACCACAAGGCGCACCGGACTATAAGGCACACTTCTGGGTTCCTGGGAAAATTTTAGTCAAAAGGGTGCGCCTTATAGTCATGAAATTACCGTACTTTTCATTTCTATTACATAGATGCAGCCATCAAAAAACAAAACAAAACAAAACAAAACAAAAAAACCCAAAACAAAACCCAACCCAACCCAAACCAAAAGAAGAACCAACCAACCAAATAAAAAAACAAGGATGGGAAAAGAATGTGGAATCTGCATAGTAACAGTTATTCACTAATTAACTTCTTCCCACCACAAAAAAACCCAACAAAAAACCCCCCAAAAAACCCCCAAACAAAAAATCCAACCAAACAAAAAAAAAAGAAAAAAGAAAAAAGACCAAAAAGATCCAAACCAAATCAAACAAGAAAAAAGACCAAAAAAAGACCCAAACCAAATCAAACAAAAAAGCAGCCCTAAAAATCCCTATAAGCCCAACCACCACTACCTGAAAAAAACCCTAAAAAACCCCAAAACCCCAGCACCTTTCCCACTTCATTTCTGAGACATTTTTAACTAACTTTTCATAAACCAATTTCCCACTTAAATAGAAACTGCAGACACCCAAATGTTCAGAGCCAAGTCATATGTTGAACACCCCATCAGACATAATCTGCATTAATTATTAAATTAATAAATATTATTGATTGTAAAATACAGTAATTTCACGAATACAAGCCGCACCAATTTGACCAAAATTTTGGTGGAAACCCGGAAGTGCGGCTAATATTCCGGGGCGGCTAATCTATTAACAAAATTCTAAAAGCTGCCAACACGGAAGTGAGAGCCCGCGGCAGCCCCAAGCCAAGCTGGAGCCCGGCCGGCCCCGGCAGAGGTGGGAAAGCCTGGCAGAGGCGGGGCCAGCAGTGTCGGGGGCGGGCGGCAGAGCCTGAGCCAGCAGGGCGGGGGAGCCCGGGAGAACTGGGGCTAGCAGTGCAGGGGAGCATGGCAGAAGCAGGAAGGCCGGCGGGTGGGGCTGCCTGGCAGCGGGGGAAGCCCAGCATAATCGGGGCCAGCAGCGTGGGGGAGCCCGGCGGTGCGGGGGCCTGCAGTGCCGGCCAGGGTGAGGAAACGCGGCGGCGGTGCAGACGGGAGGGGGCGGCCGGCGAGCGTGGTGGCGGCGGCGGCAGCCCTGCCGGCGGGGCGAGCGAAAGCGGCGCTCGCGAAAGCGCCGCCGCTCGCCGCGAAAGCGCCGCCGCTCGCCGCGAACCGCGAGCCGCTCGCCGCGAGCCGCGAAAGCGCCGCCGCGAGCCGCGAACCGCGAGCCGCGAACCGCGAGCCGCGAACCGCGAGCCGCGAACCGCGAGCCGCGAACCGCGAGCCGCGAAAGCGCCGCCGCGAGCCGCGAACCGCGAGCCGCGAAAGCGCCGCCGCGAACCGCGAGCCGCGAACCGCGAGCCGCGAAAGCGCCGCCGCGAGCCGCGAGCCGCGAACCGCGAGCCGCGAGCCGCGAACCGCGAGCCGCGAACCGCGAGCCGCGAACCGCGAAAGCGCCGCCGCGAGCCGCGAACCGCGAGCCGCGAAAGCGCCGCCGCGAGCCGCGAACCGCGAGCCGCGAAAGCGCCGCGGGTCGGGCGCGGCGCGGGGCGGGCGCGGCGCTCGCGAGGCGCGGCGCGGGGCGAGCGAAAGCGGCAGCGGGGCGGACGGCGAGCCCGGCGGCGGCGGCGGCAGCCCTGCCAGCCGGGCGAGCGAACGCGGCAGCGGGGCGGTGCTGACGGGAGAGGGGGGCCAGCGAGCCCGGCGGCGGCGGCAGCACCACCCGGCCAGCCCCGCCGAGCCGTGGCGCTGAGCCGGGCCACCCGGCCCCGTCGGCAACCATGAGCGGGCCGAGCCTTCCTGGCCCCGCCCCGAGCCAGTAAAGCCCGCTATGCCGCGATCCTGTTACTAATTGGCCAATTTGTGAAAGCTGCGCACGGATTCTCGCGACGAACGAAAGTGCGGCTAATATTCGGGGTGCGGTTTATCTATTGACAAAGACAGCAACATTGTCGAGGCACCGGGGGTGCGGCTTATAATCCGTGCGGCTTGTATTCGTGAAACTACTGTAATTATAAATATTAATTAAAATATTAAAAATTATAAAATAATTTTAACAGAGACATAATATGTTAACATGCATGACTTCAGCATTGTCTTTATCTCAGATGTTGTTTTCTGAGCAGTTGGCCCAATAAATCTTTGTTTAACTCCTTCACCACACCTGGGTGAAGAGTGAGTGTCCAGTAATTTCTGGTGGCTAAAGTTCTTTGAATGAGAGAAGGAAAGATTAATCATTTTAACCTGCCCAAGGTCTGCAAATGTTAAATGCTGCTTCTGTGTTTTGAAGGAGTATTTGCTGCAGTGCACTGTGGTTACAATGGTAAAAGTGCACCTTGGGAAACTGAGAATCTCCCTGTGATTAATAAAAGGAATTTCCTGGGAGAGCCAAGCTTCTCTCTCCCCTTATTCAGACAAAATTCTCACTGAGTTTTGCTCTGTGTGGAAAGACTGAGTGAGGAGTGAAAATTTCAAACTTTGTTTGATAATTCATCTTGTGAACAACAGAAACCACTTAAATTAAAGAGTCTGATTGTTCAGGGCAGCCCTGATCATTTCCCTGTTCTAATCCCAGCTCCTGGTCTGCAGAACTCAAAGAGTCTCCAGTGCTTAATTATAAGAAGAAACCTGTCTCTATAAAATATGTTTAAGGTCAACACTGGCTCGTAAAAGACATTAAGTTTTGAAGAAAAATCAGGATACATGGAAGTAGAACATTAATAAGTTAGTAAAAAATTTAAAATTACCTTAATTCTTCCTTTCAAACAAATAAGACTCTGAGGAGAGGCTTCACCTGTTTCTTACCAGACTGTACCCTGTGGTACATATTAGGGTTGTTGAAAAAAGTCTCTTCCAACACTTTTGGGAGCAATATTTCCTTAGACTATAACCTCTGTTAAATATTTATACATTAATCTTTATTTTTATGTAGGAAAATATCCTATATATGCATGTGTGCACATGCATGTCCCCATCATGTGGGTGATAAATAATAGAAGGTCTCTCTTTATGATAAATTATGGATGAGATGTATAATATATGAATTAAAGTTAACAGCAGGAAAAATCATTCACACACAAGAAGGTGGGGAGGAACTCAACCCTGCAAGAGAGAGGTGGAAAAAAATTCACATTTTAGTTCAGAAAAGCAGATCTGAGGATTCCATTACTGTGCAGCTCTGTCTGCTCTGTTTATGGAAACATTTTCCACCAAAGAAACTGGGAAAAATATGAAAAAATTAAATGTCACTTCACTGAAATTTTATTGAGAATTTGGCAGGTTCAAGGAAGATCTCCAGAAATGATTCAAGAGATGGAAGCCCAGTTTAAAAGGTTGGTCTAAGGAGACAAAGACCTTCAGTTATGAAAAAGGAGCTGATAAAGAGAAATAACAACTGCTTGAAAGATGAGGGAGAAGACTTGGAAATTATCAGGCCAGTTCATATCTTCATACCCTCTCAGAAAGTGACAACAGAATTGATTGAGCATAGGTAGAGGATGGAAAATTAAAGCAATAGGGTATCCACAAAAAATATCACAGTTCATGCAGAAATTACACAATGGATACAGCAACTCTCTGATAAATTCCAAGCAGAAATGTGGAAGATCAAAACAATCTAAAAGGTTCTTTAGGGAAAAAATAAAAAGCAGAATATTTGTCTTTCCTATGGGAATTTCCACACAGGGCCAAACTTGCACAGAACAAGAATTGCTCCCAACAGGTGCTGACAGCCCCACCCAGCCTCACATGGACCAACCTCCAGAAAGATTTGAGATTTAGAGGAATCAGGATAAGAAATGTGTGGTAATTTTAGATCTAGACCAGCCTTTCCCCTAATTTCTGAAATTCCTGGTTTCAGTCTGGATTAGGACCTAATCTATGGCAGAAAATTAGTAGAGGTACTTATGATTTCCTATGATTTCATTCCTTCAGAATGACAAAAGCATAAATTATCTTCTGGTTTTTTTCAACTTAAGTCATTTCCATGTTAATATAAATCTATATTTGGCTCATTTTTTTACACTGGTCCACTTCACTTTTTTTTTTCTGGTGAAGTGGCCACAGATGTCTCTTCAAGAACGTGTTCAAAACCACAATTAAAAAAAAAAAAAAAAAAAAAAGAAGTGCTTTGTGCTTAGCTCCCTTTCTCTAAAGCATCCTTGATGTTTTCTGTGAATATTAATTCCTAGCATTGGCCCCGAATGTGGAAAATTGTAATTTTGAAAAGATGAAATCATTCCTTTGTTTTTGGTCCTTGTTCTGGTGTCACAAATCTGAGAAGGAAAACATTTTGTAATACTAGCTCAGAGGTTAAAATTAGCCTGAAATTCAGCATACTCGTTATCTCAAGTAACTGACTTTTTAAAAAATGAGATGGAATTCCATCAGTTTGAAGGGATGGAGAATGAGACTGTGGATGTTTTGATGGATGGTGGGACATCTCTGAGCCACCAGTGACACAGCCATGAAAGAACCCAGCAGATTCTAAGATAAAACATGAAGCAGTAGCATCACTGAATAAGATAAGAGCTCGTCTAGGATATCATCTGTAATCCAAGATGATTTTGTTCACACAGGACATCTCAAACAAGAGCTAGAAATCAGATACATGAGTGCTTACAGAAAAAGAAGTGTCTATTTTTTAAAGAGACATTTAAAAATGGGTTTATTTCTTCTGCCAAAATAAATGTAGCAATAAATGTGTCAATAATATTACATTAAATAATAAAATATGTATGTCTGGGTGTATATGCCAGGGAGGGAGAGGAGAATTGTTCCATTTAAAGAGCATTACTGGAATGGGATTTAATGGCTTTGAGTTATCCATTAATAAAACTTAGTCTAGACAATTGGAGGAGATTAGAAGATTGGAAGATGAAGAATGTCCCAAACAGAGCATGGGGAAATCTGCTTGTCCCAGGATGGAGCCTGGGATGGAATTTGCCATGACTGTGTAACACAGGCTGGGAGTTTGGGAAGCTTTGGACATTTAATTCAAGATTAAAAAAAAAAAAAGTATATATTTGTTAAGATTTCTTGGAACTTTTCATATTTTGTTGATGCTATGATTAAGATCCAATTATTAATTGTAGAGTTTAGGAAAGTTCTGTCAACCAGGCTCTTCTTTGGTGTATCTATTTTGTTCTGAGCTTCCCTTTGGTGCCAGGCAGAAAACAGCAACATCCTAAGTGCAAAGGCTTAGAAAAACCTAAAGTGCTTAATTGGCATCTGTTGTTTGCATGAGGATTATGAACCCTCTCCTAATTTGGGAATAATAAAGAATTATGGTGCCAACCAGACTGGCAAGGTCCAAGGGCTCTTTTGCTTTTCTCTGTGCCCTTGGGAGTTTATTTATGAGAGCTGTCCTGCCATGGAATTTGTAAAATATCAATTTTTCATCCCTCCCCTTCACTGTGCCTTGTTGTGACCAGGTTGTTTTTGTTTGTAGTTCCTTGGGTGTTGGTTTGGGCTTTTTTCCCTGAATTTAGATTCTGAACAGCACAAGTTTCAAGATCAGTTGAGGAAAAGCTCAGGGAGTGCTTTTAGTTTTGTGGGGTTTTTTGGAGATTAAGAATAGATGTTCTGTGAACTATTCTGAGTCTATATATTTGTTCATGGAACTGAACTTGACGACCCAGGTCACTCTTTTCCTAAATTCTAATGGAAGCTGCAGTTATTTTTTGCTTTTATGTCCCCATTCCAACTGAGTCTCTGAAAGCTTCACAGCTGGGAGTAAAGCAAAAGATCAATTTTCTTTTTCTTGTGAGGTTTTTCTCTTTTTTTATCCCCAGTTCTGTGCAAGGAATCACAAGGCAAAAACCCTTTTGGAACTTGGTTGAGGAAGTTCACTTCCTTGCAGAAAAAATGGAACGCCTAATTTGGCATAGTTCTTGCATTTATTTGCAGTAATTTAAAATTTATTTGCATTATGTTAACAGTGATGCACTCTGAAGATAGAAGATTTAACCATTTGGTACTTCTTGAAAACAAGATCTTCACATGAGGATTGTACTGTGAAGCCTTTTCACAAGGAGAATTATAAGAATCTCTGTTCCTGCCTTGTTAATCCACAAAAAAAACCCAAACAAACAAAAAAAACCCAACCAACCAAAAAAAAACAAACAACACCACCTGTACACAGTGAAAACCACTGTTTTTTGGGGTTTTTTTCTTTTATTTATACCTTGAATACTCTGATTATTTTTGTCACAGTATCACTGAAAAAAAATAGCCACAACAGTATTTCTGGATTTCTGGTGGTCACTGTCCTTAGTGCAGGGGTCTTGATTTTGGTTTGCAATGACTGATGCCACTGCATTGCTGGAAATGCAGGGGAACACCTGATGAAGCAGAAATCTCATCACCAAAATATCAGTGGGAACCTCAGGAAAACACAAATGCAACAAAACAGGGTTTGTTGTTCCAGTTTAGATTCCTGGACAATATTGGTTGGTTTTGTCTTGCACCCACAAAAATATTCACAATAATTTCCCTGAGAACTGAAATCCAGAGTGGAGTCAGGGCATTTAGAGAAAGCCTTTCCTGTGGAAGAAGAAACTCCTTCACTCTCAGAATCATCAGAACAAAGCTGAAAAATGTGCAAAATGGATGATCATGGAAAATATTTAAGTGCTGCAAGGTTCTGGACAGAATTAATATGTGATTTCTCAGCAGTCCATCTAAATCAATTGGGGACAATAATGACTCAGAGAGCTCAGTCATCCCCTGCTGATTTAAAGACAAAAAATGGGCACAACTGTTCACAGGTGGGTGAATAACAGACCACTCAAAGACAATGCTCCAGTTTGCAGAGAACTTAGAAAATCCTAAATATTAGAAATGAAATTTTTGTTACCTGTTGTATACAAACCCAAAGCTCCTTCATGCTGGGAGCTTTTCCCAAAGCCATTCCCTCCAGGTCACAAAGGACCTGCAAATCTCTCCAATGTTGCTCCTGGCAACAGGGAACTTAAAAAGTTAAAACTAAGACTGTGTGAGCAAAGTTATGAAATAGTTATAATACAATTAATTGTTATCCTGTTGAGCATAATGACTTGTAAAATCTTGTTTGGAGTATTACAAGTCATCCTGAAGCAGAAGTCATTAATATTTTATCTTCTCTTGACCTTGGATCTTCTGGAGAAGCCACTGACCTAGTTCAGTCTGATTTTTCAGCTACTCCAAGAAGTTTTGTAACTGAACAGAAAAAGAGAAAAAGCTCTTTCCCAGTCTCAGGAGAGGGAAGAGAGAGGCTGTGGATCCTTTCAAGGGGTGATGCATGTTCACAAAGCTGTACCACCCACCCCTACAGGACAAGGATATGGAAAATTTTCCTAATATTGTACCCACAGACAAGGGGCAGAAATTGGAGTCAATTCCCCAACACCCTTCTGTGGGAAACATTCCTTTGATTGTGCATTCCTTATTATTAGTCATGAATTAGGATTTAGCATGAAATCATAAACAGAATTGGATCCTAGAAGAATCCATAAGTAGCATTCAAATCTCAATTAATAAATTACAATTATTCCTTGTCTAGATCAAGTTTATTGCTTAAATCTGACCTTTTTTTCTCTCTTTCTTCTGGGCACTGGGATTGTCTTGACTAAACCTGTGATTCTGTGATTTCTTGTGAGTTTGTTTTTTTTTTTTTCACTATGCTTTGCACTTACTGGGAAGGGAGGAAAGAATATTGGCATCTGCAAAGCGATTGACTGTGCAGCCTGATCATTTGCTAAGCATTATTAAAAGCTCCCTGAGATCAGCCCAGTGCTTTGCCCTTTCCAAGCCATCAGCCATCAATTCCCACCATCAAACGCGATTACCAGCGCTCCTCCTGAAGCTACTCCCAAGCCATTAGTCTGATCGAAAAGCTGTGTCTTTCTTTTCCTCCCAAGTGAGTGTAAATCCACCAGAGCAGTGCCCCTGTGCTCGTGTGGTGATTCATTAAACTTCTGGATAGCATTTGTGGTGTTAAAACTCCAAGACGAATCAGAATTCATTAAATTTTCAGGTATTGTCCTTATTTAAGGGAACTTTTCCAGAAACAGGCCCACATGTTCCTCTCTTTTCTCTGTGCCTCTATCCATTAAGTATTTAAAATGTTCTGCTGGTGTGTAAAGAGATTTACTGACAGTTGCTTGGAAGAATACAATTAAAAAGTAATCAAACTTTTCTACCAGATATTTTTTAAGCATTCTATATTTTTTTCTACCAAAAAAAAGTTTTCCACCAAACATCTTTTTTTTAAGGAGTATCTTGTGGCTATTTTGGACTTTGTCTGAGCAGGAGTGGATGACTCCTGGAGAACATTTATCCATGGACTTATGAAATATCCTGAAGGAAAGTGATAAATGCTTTATATTTGCCCAGACTGATTTGGGGAGCTCAAGCTCAGCACGTGGATGGTTTTCTGCAGAGTTATAATTGAACTGAGGTTTTGCCTCTCCTTCCAGCCCAAGAACTCACAAAATCACAAACAGGAACATCTCACAGAGAAATATCCACAACTATTGAGCTGAAATAGTCAGGACTGGCCACCAAACATAAATGTGAAAAGCTCAACAACCTGCACCTCCCTAATTTCATCCTGACTGAAAATGGAGGAAAGAGAACATTTCATGAATATTCCAAGAGAAATTCAGCTCTCAGGCCTGTTACCATCTCCTCCTGCTGTAAATTGAGCAAATTACCAACTTCTCATTTGTTTGTGTGGGAAATGTTTGTCATGTGTTTCTCATTCTGTAATTGGAACACAATGTGTCCAGGTTATTTATCTTCACCTGATTGAGAAACCATAACAAATCCTCACACAATGAAGAGGTCCTGCAGCAACAAAAGCAGAAAAAAAGTCATTATAAATGCAAGACAGCAAGATAGACAGGTAGCTAGAAGATGCACCATTTCCTGCAAATAATTTATAACAAATAATTTATTTATCCAATTTCACCATTTTTTTTCTGCTCACAATGCATTAGCAAGATCCCAGAGTCCTAGAACTGACTTTTTACTTGAAATTATTCATGATTTTTCCCCTTTAAAGAGAAAAAGGTTTGTCTTCTCCTTTCTTTTCAAAAAGATTTTACAGGGTTTGAAAATTACACAGAGTTAAATAAGACAACTTTTTTTGAGCTTTAGAAAAATGAAAACTATACAGATCTTAATTTTGTGGCAAAATTACGCTTAACTACATTTTTTTTAAGGATACTTTTCTAAACAGGATGCTTCAGTAATGGTATGTAAGTAGTTAAGATTTATTTCACTCTGATTTTGAGCAAATCAGATGTCTGAGTACCACACAGGTCTAGGTCAGTCCCATTTCTCCTTGTCCTACAACTGCAGCTCCTGGTGAAAAGTCTCTCTCTATTGAAAGTTAAAATCCAGAGATTTTTTCCCTTGTTACCAATGGCTTTTGCACCTGGTTTGTCTTTTTTACTGACTGCCTTTCCTAATGAGAATTTTCTTTTCATGCACAGTGGAATAGTCTGAGAAACAAAACAAGGGAGGGTCTCCATTTCTGTTCTACAGCACGGATGTTTTCCTGAAAGGTGGATTTCAAACAAGCAGGGATAGTTTAGGGAAACATTTGGAAGGACTGGATATTTGGAATATCCCCAGGGAGGAGACTCCAGCCCCTGTCTGGGCTCTGCTCAGGGCTGGGCACTGCCCAGGGCAGAAGTTGTGCCTCCTGTGCAGGGGGAATTGCTGGGCTCAGCCCCTGCCCGTGGCTCTGGGGCCATTGCTGGGCCTGGAGCAGAGCCTGGGGCTGCTCTGAGCCTGCCTGGGCACAGGGACAGACAGACAGACAGGGACAGACAGACAGGGACAGACAGACAGACAGACAGGGACAGACAGACAGGGACAGACAGACAGCCCCAGGGCCCCCAGGCCCAGCCCCTCTCCCTGGGGCTCCTCTCCAGGCTGAGCAGCCCCAGCTCCCTCAGCCTTTCCTGGGCACGGAGATGCTCCAGGCCCTGGCTCAGCTCCAGGAGCTCCTGGCCCTGCTGTGCTGAGGAGCCAGAGCTGGGCACAGCACCCAGAGGTGCCTCCAGGGCTGGGCACAGGGGCAGAGTCACCCCTGACCTCTGGGAATGCTCATCCCAAGGCACCCAATTCCCACTGGTGATTTTCTGAGTGTCATTCCTGTAGTTACACCACCTGAGTTAGGTGTTAACATAAAGCAGCACATGGATGCAAATTCCCAAATTTCATAATTGAGAACTCACTTATTTAAACCCAGCCCTTGGTGTGAGCAGCTGTCACAGCTGGAGCACAGAACAGGCAACACAGAGCCTGAAACAAAAGATTTCAGAAGATTCTCCTGAAATGCCAAGGGCCGAGGACCTTTAGCAAAAGCTTAATCAGCAGTTTCTTTTATGAAGTAGTGTTAAAATCTGTTGCAGTATTAATGATTTTAGTGCCTTAACAATAGGATACCTCTAATCCCGCCTGTGGCATAAAATACTGCTTTTAACATTTTGACTTTCTGTCAGTATTGGAATACATACTAAATGTCAGGAAATTCATTATGTGTTGCAATATAAATTAAGTGTAAAACCCAGACAGACCAGCCACCTTTTTCACTCAGACAGCAGCATATTCAGAACTATTTCTTATATGATTTTGCATTTTTTAAGCTACCCTTAGTGCTTTCCTTTTCCTACTAAATTTACTAAGCTATGTATATTTTACAAAGTATGTATTTGCCAAACTTAATGCCTTTTCCTCAGAAATGCTGCTCATAAAGAGAAGGTGCATAAAGCACATATTTAATTGACATATGCCACCAAAGGGAAAGAAAAGAGGAAAACCAGTAGGTCTTCGAAATTTTTACAGCCCTCCATAATTTTTCACTTAATTGTTACCAAGACAATGTAGGTTTAAAAAAAAAAAAAAAAAAGCATTGCTACAGCACTTAAAACACCCAAGGATCACATTTTTTGGAACTGGTACCCCAAATTCACTTATTTTTCTGTCACAGAAGGACTGTCAGGTAGGAAAATTGTTTTAAAGATTGTATCCTGAAAAAGCAGCATTAAAGGCATGCAGCATAAATTGCTTTTACCTCCTTCTACCCCAAAATATTTTCATATTCAAAGTCAACCAGGGCTGAAAATCTCAGAAAAAAGTCCAAAGTCTTGGCACTGCAAATAGTTAAGCAGGAACACATAAGAAATGGGATAGTGTGTGAATTTCAGACACTTAATCTTTTAATTAGAGAAGGTTTCATATTTTGGTACAAGTATTTCTGAAGCCATTGTACTCATGGCAAGACTGAAGATTTAACATGACAAAACTAGACAATCTGTTTAGTTGTTGGGACTGAAAAAAAAAATTGATTTATTGATTACTACCTTTTGCAAGAGGATCAATCTTCTATGTATACTGTTTTATCCATATGCTATGAAAAAAAATTATGAGCAATTGAAAGAATTTGCTATTTCAGTGCCTAACAGCTGGAATGATCTTCCTGTTTTAAAATTGAAGTTTCAAAACCAAAGGATTTAGTATTTCAAGTACTCCTAAATTTGAAGTACACACTTACAAGTTGCATGTTTCATATCTGAGGGACTTCAGAGGTGATTTCAGAGCTGGATTGTAACACAAACCAACTAAATGACTTCAGGACTACCAGTCCACATGCCCATAGTTTAAGACATCTGGACTTCCACTACTTTTGAACTTGTAGTTGTGCAATTTTGCTGAGCCTGAGATGAAGTTTTTCTGAGTGGTGAAGGATTTTAAATTAGACTCAGCACAAGAACACAGTTGGTGGTTGGGTTATAAACAAGAACTCAATTGTGAGATTCCCAAAGCACAGGAAAAGAATGGTCTGGATTAGTTAGAATAATGCAATGGTTTAGGCAGAAAGGAACCTTAAAAATCATCCAATTCCAACCTCAGCCATGGCAGGGACACCTCCCACTGTCCCAGGTTGCTCCAGCCCCAATGTCCAACCTGGAACTGAACATTCCAGGGATCCAGGGGCAGCCACAGCTGCTCTGGCAATTCCATCCCAGCCCCTCCCAGGGAACAATTCCTAATTCCCAAGATCCCATCCAACCCCACAGTGAAGCCATTCCCTGTGTGCTGTCCCTGCAGCCCTTGGGAATTGTCTCTCTCCAGGTTTCCTGCAGCTCCTTCAGGCCCTGCAAGGCCACCCTGAGCTCAGCCCAAAGCTTCTCCTGTGCAGGCTGAACAATCCCAGCTGTGCCAGCCTTTCCTCCCAGCAGAGCTGCTCCATCCCTCTGCTCATCCTGGGGCTCCTCTGGGCTCTCTGAGCAGCTCCAGCTCCTCCCTGGGCTGGGGCAGGGCTGGGGCAGGATCCAGGTGGGGTCACACCTGAGGGGCTCAGGGGCACAATCACCTCCCTACACTCCAGTTTTGACAAAATACATATATTTTTTTTTGTTGATGTGTGTGTGTATATATATGTTTTATGTATTTATCTCCCTTTTTTTTTCTCCAGCAACAAGGAGAATTTTGTGGTTCACTCATTTAAAACTGAACCTTTCACAGTGCTCTAAGATATACCCCAAAGAGGATTCCTCTGTTGGGCTATTTACACCGAGTCTGTAAAACTGCAGAGCTTCTTTCTCTCTCAACACATTTTTGAATAATTCTAGGTGCATTTCCATGATGAAAGCAGCTCCTGTCAGCACGTGCAAGCCTGCACGAAACTGCATCTCCCCAAATGCAGCACTGCACTTGGCAATCCCTGCAACCTGGCTCATAATTCCAGCTGACAGAACCAGGGTTCCTAGGCTGATGTATTCCTGATTAATGAGGCATTAGTTCTGTATCAGGTAGCAATTTAGGAATAGTCTCTTTCCAATGAGTTATGAATATGACTTGATTATTACCATTTGACCTACTCTTGTGTTGAGATGATTTGTGGCTGCGTTTTCCCAGAGGACCCACCAAATGTCATTGCCTTGAAAAACCACCAGTTATGTTCCAGTAATTAAATGGAGATTTCAAAAAATTGCACGGTAGCTCTGGAATCTGAGCTTGGCATTCAGCAATCTGGAATATTTGTACACTTCCTTACAAGAGAATTTCCTTAATGTGAATGAAAATGAGCCACATAAAAATTCTGCAAGTGTTGACCTAATACAAAATACAGCTGCTTCTGCCTCTCAGACATTTGGAAAAATCAAGTTCTCTGCCTTACTCAATTTACACATGGCAGTTAAAAAATAAAGCAATCATCAGGGACAGTCAACATGGGCTCACAAAGCCTGTGCTGTTCTCAGTCTACGAAAAGACCTAATCCCAATTTAAATTAAAAATTATTTTTAAAACCAACAAACAACATAACCCTTTAACCTTTACATGGGAATTGGACACAGATAATGATACTATCCTGAGACCAACTAGACATTTTCCAGCTGTCTCAAAATAGAACTTGGCTAAAAGATCTCTGACAAAAAGTGAAATAAGCCACAATAGACTTATCTACAGCCTGGGAAGGAATTGTTCTGGCATCTCCCACTTCTTGCTAGCTGGGACATAAACAAGTTGTCACAATTTTAATGATTTGCTCTGCTTTTCCTGATGATGAGGGGAATGGACTTGTTATCCTTTGTTTATTATATAATAATGAAACTAATATTATTATCCCTTAGGGGGATATTCAGAGTTATAAAGGCTTGAAAAACCCAGAAGTCTTGAATTATGAGGTCAATTAATGAGATGACCAAGAAATAATACCAACAGCAATTTTGAATGTTGTGTATAATGCCAAGGTGCAAAACCATACTTGCACATACATTGTCATGTGCCATCTGTTTAAGAGAAGTAATTCTCCTTTTAAAAACAATGACAGAAATGAAGGGCACCTTGATTTAAAATTCTCTTTGCCCTGTGACTTGCTGTGCCACTTGTCACACTATTTTTCCGAGTAACCTTTTTTCAAAAGAGTGTAAGAGCTTGAGTGCTAACTTGGATGCCACTGAACTTCCCTTTCCTGCCAGTTTGATTATTCCACAACAACAGACCATCCTTCAATTCACTGCTCAGTTTATTCTCAAGGAGAAGGGCAGCAAATGAAAACCTGGCACCTCAACTTGAGGAAAAATCAAGCAGACCTGCAAGCTAGAATGAAACAATTTCATCAGACACCACCAGGCAGAGAAGGAAAATCAGAAAGTCAATTTAAATTCAAACATCTTCACTGCACAGGACTGGGAGAGCTCTGTGTGTTTTTCCAAGCTGAGGAGGAAAATAATACACCCAACACCAGCTTGCAAGTCAGTGGCAGAGAATGCTTTGCATCCTCTGCATTTCCAGTCTGATTTCCTCCTCCCTAGATGATTTTCTGCAATTATTTCTCTACACTCGTGCGAAGTTTTTCATTAAACATGAAACATCAAGCAGCACAATAAGAAGATAACTGCAGCCATGTGCTCTCCAAAGGATGCAGTTAGCTTGACCTGAAATCAGGTTATTTCCCACAAACAAATAGACAATTTTTCTCATTTTTTGGTTTATTTTTATGTTTTTTTAGCAAGGTCTGTGCAGTTCCACACACATTAACAGCTTTGCTTCACGTGCTCTGAAGGTCTCGAATTCTTTCACGTATATTAAAATAAGGAAACCACATGCAGCTTCCTCCTCATCACATAAACCACCCCTGAACGAAGCAAAACTCACTGCCTTGGGCTAGTGACTATGCCCTGGGGGCAACCAGGAGCATCACCAAAAGTCAGGGAAGAGGGGAAGCGACCAGCTCGGGCATGAGACGAGGCAATGAGTAAGGAGCGCTGTCATTTAATAAGGTCTGTTCTCAGTAATTACAGCGACACAATTTGATCAGCAAGGACTAAGTATCTTCATCTGAAAGGGATCAGATGAAATTAGTGCTGATGTAATAAGTACCATTTGTCACCATTAGGGAGAGAGGTGTTGACAGGTCCCTGCTGTTGCTGTGGCAACGCCGCTTGTGCTGGCTGGGACCAAGTCTGGGATGCAGAGGATGCTCCGTGGGAAAACCCAGCTGGGTCAGGCAGCATCCCCTATTCCTAATGATGCTGGGATGCTCGATTTGGGGCTCATTCCTCAGCCTCAAGCCTGCCTCAGTTTCCCTGCCACCTCAAAGCATCCTTGGGGATGCTCTCCCTGGTTTTGGCTCTGCCAGTCTCTTGCAGCCAGCTCTCACACAGGTGGGAAATTCCTGCATTTTCTCCTTGTTTTGACAGCATCCCCACACACCTGCTGGGTGATTTTCTCCCACAGAGCCTCACTGCAAGATTTAGAAACACTGAAGGCTTTGTGTTGGCTGAACTCGAGCTGAAAGGTGTCCTTTCCACCAGGCAGCCCCATAAAGGAAATTTTCATTGCAGGCAGCAGCTGAGCTTTCTCTGACACTGGAAGTCCAGCAGTGAGGTTATTCACAGGTAGATTACATGTTTTTACAATATTTTTCCACTGATGCACTCCACAATGTGAAATAAAAAGGGAATATTTGCTGCCAGCGGGGTAAAATGCTAAGTGTGAGATATCACATGAAAGGAAAAAAAGAGATTCTCTAGATCAGATACTCATAATCAATGCACATAGCCAAAACACAATCTTAATTACTATCAGTGGGTGGAAGTTTCCTGAATGTTAAATTACCTGCAGCAATTATGAACTACTGAGTAACCTGTTTACAGCTTCCTGAAATTATCATCACATAATTTGGCAATCTGCCATATTTTATTTCATTAAAAACTTAATGTACCGTAACATAATAGCCATAATAAAGCTGTCAAGATCCACTCACTGCTATTTACTTTGATATCATCTGTTTATTATCTCTCCAAACCAAAAGCCAAACAGGAAGGAAAACTGAAAACTCATGGATCACACAAGAAAGAAGAATATAAAGGGCTTCCTCTTTCTGCTGTACAGCCCCAGCATCCATCTCTGTCACATTTTTCTCAGAGTCAAAACCATGCACAGAAAATTCCTAATAACTTGTTTCTGGAGATCTTAACTGCTTGCTAAAGTGTGATGCACATCGATGGGACAAAACATAATTTGCCAGAACCCAGCAATAATTATCAGTATTTTACACTATAGCTAGCATTAGCAACACCAATAAAATCATCATGATTTTTAAGTTGGCATCTGGAAGAAGTGCTTCCTCTGCCAGGATATCTTTAAAATTAAACACTGAAGCATTTGAGAAAACTGCAGCAGCTGGAACTGATGCAAAAATCAAGAAGTCACAAAATGCAAAGCTGTTGGAGGAGGAGTTAATCCCTTCAATTTGGGCCCAAACGAGGAGAGTTTGTGGCTGTGCTCTGGCCAGGCTCTGCTTTCACTGAGGGTTCATGGCTCACTCACATGGAGTGTAGGTCTGCAAAAGGGAGTATTTATGAGCCATGGGCAAACCAAACAGCTCCACTTAGAGCTGATTTCATTCCCCAGCTCCTTCCCCATGTCCCCATGCTGGTGTGAAGCAGCTGAAGTGCTAAGAGATGCAGCTTTGGGAAAAAATAAAGGTGCATTGCTACCATCAGGTGAGACAACAGGGACAACATTTTCACAGGTGAGTAGCAAGAGAGCAGCACTAACAGAGCTGAGGTACCAAAAAACCCCACACTTAGTGAATTTGCTGCACTAATTTCCACTGTGTTAACGGCAAATACTAAAGTAGTTTAACCCACTTACAGTAATTTCACAATTATAAGCCGCACGTCTGGGTGTCAGCAACTGTCTTGGGTTACAATAGAGAGTGTGATAAAAGGTATCTGTTCTATCACCATCTGTTGAGGGTGGGGGCAGTGATCCTGATCTCCCTGGGAGATATTCTGCTAATGGGCCATCCATTGAAACCAGGCAGGGCATTGTTCTTTATCTTTTCACAACCCATCCTTCCTCCAGCCAGTCATTTTCTGCTCATGGCCATTGAGTCCCACTGTGGCACTGATAAAATTACTGCATCCCATTGGGAGTTGCTCCAGCCAGGGGGAAGAGCCCAACATTTCTTACCAAGATAAAAACAGAGGTTTTGGGACACTAAGGGAGCCCCTTTCTCCACTGGACTCCAGAGGAAAACCGGATTTCTCCACATCCCCACTGGAGCTCCGGAGGGAAACTGCACCTTGTACAGGAGCACTGCTCCAACTGAGCCACATCTGTCACTGCAGGAGGATGCAGCCACCATGGAATGGGACTGCTGCCAACACCCTGCCTGACGGGTGTCAGGTTGTACTCTGACTGTGTCAGGGTTTGGGGTTTGTTCTTTGTAGTGCTGTATTTCTATTTTAATTTCCCTAGTAAAGAACTGTTATTCCTAATTCCCATATCTTTGCCTGAGAGCCCCTTGATTTCAAAATTATAATAATTTGGAGAGAGGGGGTTTACATTCTCCATTTCAAAGAGAAGCTCCTGCCTTTCTCAGCAGACCCTGTCCTCCAAACTAAAACAGCAACTTTTCGTTCTTTGTCCATATATAAGCCACACCTGATTATAAGCCGCACTTCGGGTTCGGACCAAAATTTTAGTCAAAATGGTGCAGCTTATAATCGTGAAATTACTGTACATGCATGTTAAAAATAGACTTACTGAGTGACATGTTTGTTGGTATATTTTGCCCCCTTGTTTGTTGTTGTTGTGTTTCTTTTTCTGGCTTATAAATCAAGAAAATAGATAAAATTCCATTTAGTTTCTGTGCACCACTAAGATACTGAAATTGCAATGACAGAGCATTTTATTTGCAAAACGTTCAAAGACAATTTCACAAATGGGGCAAATAAACCAAGACACAATGCATTAAATTTTCAAGTAGTGAGGGATAAATTAACACTGTGTTTCAGAGCCCACAGACAGCTAAAAGAAGCATTAGTTGATATTATTTAGGTAATTCACAGTTTTAATCTTCGAGTTTTCAAGCAAGGGAAGAACTGCTTCATATACTCAATTTACAGGCAGTATTTCTCTGAGTTTTAGATTAATGCATCAAAGAGGAGACAATCAACACATACATATGTACTGAAGAAATCTAAAGGGAACCTGTAATAAAATAAAATCCTCGCAGAGAAAAAAAGAGCACTTTTCATTAAAACAATTCTGCTGACGTCCTTTTACCCCTGGGTTGGGCATTAACCATAAGTGTGATTTACAGTGAGCATTTCTTCTGCTTACAAGTGCTGCATTTCCAAGGGTGAGCAGGAAAATGAGTACATTTTCCTCAGTTTCATGCTCAGAACTACTGCTTATGTGATGGCATCTTTATCACAGAATATTAGCTAAAAATTAAAAGCAAAACTTATTTGACTTTCAAACTCGTATCCAGAAGTGTCCTTTTAGAAAATAAACCCTGTCACAAGAGTTATACCAAAGTCTCCACACTGCTCCAGTTGCTCTATAAGATCATGGAATCATAAAGGTTGGAAAGATCCTCAAGATCATCAAGTCCAAGCACAATCCACACCAGTGATAACTCAGATTTTTCTGCAGGTTTTCCCTCTCTGCCTCTGGGTGCAACTGGAAAGTGCAAAGGAAAGGGGAAGAGCAGAGGCTCTGCTCTTATTCTCAATTTGAAGCACCCCACAGGCAGAATAAACAACAAGAACAGCAAAAATCAAGAGTCTTACATTTGAATTAGGGAACAAAATCTGAAATAAAATTTGTGGGCTATGCTACAGCAAGTTATAAGCTAAAATAAGTATAGAAAGGACCTTAAATGTCAATTCTCAAGAATAACTGAAATTACTGGAACAATTCCAGTTCAGTCATATGGGTTTGAAATAAGAAAATTTGTCTGGTTACCAGAGTGAGAATTAGACAATGACAACATTTTATCACAGCTGAATCTTGCTTATAGCTTTGAACTAAAACGAAACATTAAACCTGAAATTGAACTCACTGGTATTACAGGCTTGAATTCTCTCTTTTCTTTCAATATATTTTCCCTTTTGCCTAAATGGACCTGTTGTGATCAATGTCACTGCATCTATAAAATGTCAATATTTTCTCTCCATGTTTCCTGCAGCTCCTTCAGGACCTGCAAGGCCACCCTGAGCTCATCCCAAAGCTTCTCCCTCCTCTCCAGGTTGAACATTCCCAATTCTCTCAGCCTTTCCTCCCAGCAGAGGTGCTGCATTCACCATCATCCATCAAAGATCTTCATGACAAACAATTTCCTTGGAGTGGGGAAGGCCAGGAGGCCTCCAGTGTCCCAATGCCATCAGAAAAGTGTGACAATTGCTGTGCCAACCTCAGTTTCTCTGCTTTTCCTTTGTTATGTTAATGATGCCACAAATAATTGGATTCCTTGAGAGATTTTTACACTTCTCCAAGTTTTGCTTTATTTTCTTCAGGTATTAATTGTGGGGGTTTTTTCAATATATTTGTAACCAGCTTATTGAATTGCATCCTCAGAGTGAGTTCAGGATTACATCACCCTGTCCTTCCTGCTGTTATCACTAGAAGGGATGTGCTACCATTACTGCCTGAAATTTTTAAAAAGGCTTTGAAAAAAAAAACCCCAGAACCATCACAAAAGCACATCAACACTGCTGAACATGCTTTGGCAATAATTTCAGCTTTTACAAAGGCTTTATTTAATCTGAAAGTTGTACTTAGAGGGAAAAGGCTCAAAATAGTAGCTGCTCACAGCACAGCAGATGGTCCAGACAATAAAAAAGGCAGAACTATTTGAGGAACGTGAGTTGTTCACGGATATAGATAGAGCCAGTGAGCAAGTGTGCAGTGAAAATGGTATTTCACTGGAATAAACTGATTTGTAAATGTACAGATTAATCTTTTGTTTACCCTTAACATGAAAAAAAAGGTGTTCTGAACCTGTCTGAATGGTTAACTTGTACATGTGTGTTTTAAAATGCTTTTTAATTTAGAAACCTTGGATAACTTCAGTAACTTCTTCAATATTGTGTGGGAAAACTTGGGATGACAGACACATTTCATGCCAGAGTAGTTTCAGATATACACCCTATAGACATTACAGGATGAGAGAAGAAATTTTAAATTGTATTTTTTTAGGACACAGAAGTTATTTGCTATTTCAAATGAGGGTTTCATGTGGCCAAGGAAAGGGGGGAAATTATCATGGCAAAGAGCAAAATACCTAACTGGGAAATCATAATTAAATATGGAAATTACCTGATTAACAACTTGGGGGTTTATTAGCACACAAAGCTATAATCCATGTCAGTAATTCCTTAAAAAGCCACCTCAAGGTGGAAACATTTAGGTCATTTCCTACATTTGCAATAGCTGTGGAGTTCACTCATTAATTAATGATGTAATCTACATGTACCGAGTTCCCAACTATTTCATTACTTTAAATAGAAAATTAACTCTTGAACTTTACCATGTTCTTCCTTGCAGTTAAAACAAAGAAAATGTGCTTAACCTGCAATGCCTTTGGCCACCTCACATTGCACTTTCATTCAGGTCACACAGGAGCTCTCTAAGGATTATTTGGAAGAGAAAGTAGAAGGTGAAGGGATTTTCTTGCCTGAACCACTGATTTCTGCTTTAGTAGGAAACCAAGATGTCAACATTTTTATAGACCCAGGAAGCATCAAACAGGTCTCTTCTGTATCCACACTGCTCTCTCCTGAAAGGCAGGTTCAGAGCTTAGTTTCTACTGATGCCTGGAAGCTTTCTTCCATTTTTCCAGGCTAAATGTGTTTGGGATCAATTGATATTGATGTTTTCCTTTAACAGCTTTTCACCCTCTCTGACATTTTATATTATTTTCTTTAGAGAAGGCCATGGTATTTCCCTGATATATTTATTCTAATGAATTGGACCAACAATCTTTTTAGCATTGCTTCCTGAAAATTTTTCTTTATCCCTGATTCCTGTCAGCCAGCCTTCTCTACACTTACCCCAGTGTGAATTTATCTCTGTGGATAAATTCCTCCTTCCATCCAGGAGGAAAATGTTCCAAATGAAGGGTTAAATTTATTTGTATAACAATGCCAATGCTTCCACCTCCTTTGTAGAAACACAACCCCTACCAACTATTCCATTTGGATGGTGCTTTATTTACTTTATGCAAATTCAGCAACCTAGGCTATCCAATGTCTGGAATTTACAGAGTTTCTGGAAATAAGGAAAAAAAAATTATTTTAATATGATTCTCTATGGAGTTGAATGGCCTTGTACCATCAGAAGTCTAGAAATTGTTTTTGCTTCTCCTTTCTAGTGACTTCCTGCTAAACACTGGAAAATATTTTTATTTCTTCTAAAAATCTAAATCCTGTGGCAGAAATCACCAATATCTATGATTTTAAAAGAAACCTTAGTGTTCCCTGGCTCCCAAGTTTGGCTAGCAGCTAAAACACCCCATAATTCATGCTGCTAATGAGAAAGCAATCACTGGGACAAAGAATTTCCATGCTTCCACATTAGCAGTTACCATTATATGCTAATCACATTTTAATTGCTAACCAGCCGCCACCAGAAAAGAACAGGCTACAAAAGCAGAAAATAAAATTCATGGAGCAGAAGCTTCAGTCTGTCTCTGCTTTCATGTTTAATTTCCATTAGTTACTATCTGACCTGCATATGTGAGAACTACATTCATTTACAGGAAACTCAGAGCCCTTGGATCAGGTAATTCTATGAAAAATTAATCTGACAAATATTTATTTTGCAGTTTAAGCCATAACTTTGGATTTTCATACTTCCAACCAGGTTTGGAAGGTTTGGGGTGGATTTGAAAAAATTTTGTTGCTTAGTGGTCTCAGCTTTGACTGTGTCCAAGCTGGGCTTGTTTTCACAACTAAACCATCAAATCAGCACCACTGCACAACTTCCAGATGTGGTGAAGGAGAGATTTTTGGGCCCTGGCACAACACTGGTGCAATTCACCCAGCCCTAAGCAGCAGAATTTCTCCCCTCTGTGATTTGAAAAGCAGTGAAACCCCCTTGTCCTGAGAAATCCTACAGAGGAAGAAGTTATCAGGAGAATGAAGTGAAACAATCAATAAAACAGCAACCCTGTCCTTTTTGCCCAGGTATTATTTCTACCCAAACACAGGTTATAAATGTGATGTCTGAACCCTTGAGAGCTCCTCTGGCCCACAAAAAGCTTTGGAAAGGAGTTTAATTTAATCCTGTTAGTGAGCTCAGAAATCTTCTTTCTATTTAAGGGGTGAGCAAAAAGCAGGGAAGAACAACAATTACTGGGGAGGCACAAGGGGAGAAAATTCCACTGGTCCCTCAGGAGAGGAAAAAAAAAACTTCAGGATGAAGGATCCTGCTGGGGGAGTCGAGGAAGGTGGTGGAGGACAGAGGTTGATCTCAGTGCAGGTGCTGCACCAGAGGAGGTTCAGGTTGGATATCAGCAGGAATTTTTTCATGGAAAAGGTTGGGAAACATTGGCAGGGGGTGCCCAGGGAGGTTTGCAGTGCCCATCCCTGCAGGTGGCACCTGGAGGTGGCACTCAGGGTGACAAGGTGGGGATGGGCACAGCTGGGACTGCCTGGGCTGGGAGGGATTTTCCAACCTGAATTATTCTGAGTTCCTATGATTCCACTGAGGGCAGTGAGTCTTTGGGTTTCTTATTGCCACTACCCTGAAGGAAAGAGTAATAGAATAACTTGGATATTCTACAGGAAACAGGAACAAACTGGCAAAAGACAGTCCAAATCAACACATTTATGTGCCTTTGACCCATCATTTTTCAATTTTTCATATTCATCTGGTAAGTATTTTTCAAACAGGAGAGATTTTTCCAAGCTTCATTGTTTTTGCCAATAAATATCTCACAGTAACAGTCTGACATTTTTATTTTAGAGCTAAAGAATTTCCAAATCTAATGCTGCAAAAGTTAGTAACACTAAAAATCACTTATAAAGACACTGGTCTGCAAAGACACAGCAGTTAAGCTATGAACATTTTGCTATGCTTCTTAATTTTCTACAATTTTTCACAATGTAGTTTCATAGAAAAACTGAAACAAAGTCAACAGGAAAACCACCAAAACCTGAAGTTGAGTTATTTTGATATGAAAGTCCATCCTTTAAAATTACTGACTTCTTGCTATTAGTTACAGCCTAACTAGCAGTGGTAATTGTTCTTAAACCATATCCCTGTGAAGCAGAGATACAACACTCCCAGGCACAGGGTGGGATTTGGGGATTTTGGGTGTCCTGTGCTGATCCTTGTGGGTCCCTCCCAGCTCAGGATGTTCCATGACTCTCTGAACACCTCTGCCTTGTCACCTTCCCCTGGCAATTGTCACCAAATGTCCATTCCACTCATCCATTAGGTGGGGTTTGAGTGCATTTTTTAACTTCTAAGAAACAAAAATCTCACCTATATCAACAGGGGACACATTACAACCAAGCAACAACAGCAACAACAACAACAACAAAAAAACAACCAAAAAAAAAAAAAAACCCCAAAAAAAAAACCAGAAAAAAATTATCACCCACTTGTCCAGGAGAGAAACTTCTACCAACAGATATCAGGAGTCAAACCAGATGTTCCCTTCATCTTTCACTGGCTGCAAAAACAGCCTCACACTTGTATTTAAATGCAATATTTCTATGGCATTTTCAGGTTCACTTGTGCTGGAAGAGTACATAATTATCTCAGCCCCACATTCAAGAAATTTTTCTAATTTCACTTTAAGCTGTCCATCCCTCTCTCTCTCTCTGATTCTTACTGGCATCTAGTGGTACAGTAGGATTTTTGTCTAAAAAAGGAAATTCTTTGCTGCTCAAATCAGGAATTGCCCAGAAATCAGATGCAGCAGGTCCTGGACTTTAGAGGGTTAAAGAACTGGAGTTTATAGGTCTGATGGTGTCACTAGGCAACAAGTAACTTGCTGCATCCAGCTCTCTCCAACCTCCTTGCTCCTTAATGAAGTCTGGTCTGCAGGCTTGTTTGGAGACAATAATAACAAAAAGCATATTTATTCCCTCTTCTTCTCCCTTCCCACCAACCAGTTAAACAAAACAACCCCTCCCAAGTTCAAGACTGGGGCTGGAATTGCAGGTGCACCATGGTGGAAGCAGTTAAACACATTGAATTTGGGCATGTTTCAAGAAAGGGCTGTAGTATAAGTTCAAGACAAAAAAAAAAAGGGTGAAAAAAATGAAAGAAAATGCCATTTAACTATGTTGAGCAGTTTTGAGCTTGTAATTACAAAATAATGCTTTTTCAACAACACATTAAAATAAAAATCAAACCATTTTGTGTCTCTTTAAATTGGAAATTTAGTTCCAGTATTTTTCCTGTGGCTTGCCTCATTGTGTCAGGCATTCTTACCTGTTCTATGGGATTAAAACATGAGCCCAATTTAAACAGATAATTCTGTGCAGTTGTCTTGTAGACATTTGATTATTTCAGTAACAGAAGCATTCAAGACACTGGGATAAACTGAAGCAAATCTCATGATAGGTTGTTTTGCAAACCAGTTTTTTTAACTGAACAAAACTTCCTACAAGCAGAGAAAGAACAAATGATGCCCAAATTCCACAGGAATTTGAATATAATGCAAGGAAAATATATCAGTGCTATGCAATCATGAAGGCATATTCTGAGTTCTGCACTTTAACAAAATAATATCACAATTGTATTTTATTTGTGTGGTCCAAGGGATTACACATTCTTACATTCAGCACTTTCAGTTTTGTATCATAAATCTGAATTCAGCACCTCCGCAACAGGAACATTTCTGACAAGCTGAGCTATTTGTTTTATTTGAAGATGGATCCTTGTACATCTGGCAAACAGAGTATGTCATGGCAAGTACAAAAATAGAAGCATAATAGTGCCAGAACAGCAGCCCTGTGCAGTTTGGAATACACACACCATGACCTGTGCCCTACTAACTTGCAATTGCAGCACATTTCCCCCAGAGGTAAAATTCAGACACACTAAACCTAATTTCACACTTCATGTAAAACTAGTCACTCTGTTGGCCTGGCTGAGATACAACATGATTCTTTTTGGTTTTTACAAAGCATATCATGGATTTAATTAATATGGCTACTCTCAGAATGGAGATTGAAAGCTTTTTCCACCAAGGGCCTAATTCTGCTCCCCGTTCAGTGTTTCCTGCAGGCTTTGCATTGCAGAGCGAGCTCAGAACTGCAGGGGTTTTACTGCAAGTAGGTTTTAATTTTTGCAGATAATAAGCCTTATTTCCTCCTTTGAAATAACATTTCAGACAGCTTCCTTTCATGCACACTGTCTTTCAGGTTTACAGCCCTCCCTTCTTGTTCTGCACAAGCAGCAAGTTCTTAATCTTCGCCTGCTCCCTACAATAAGTGCCCACACACTCAGTAAAAATTAATTTCAAACACAAAGAAACATGTTCCCAGACTGGTGATCCCTTTTGACAGCTAGAAAACAAGTAATCATGCAATCAAAGAATTACAGAATGGTTTGAGTTGGATGGGACCTCAAATCCCATCCATTCCCACCCCAGCCATGGGGACACCTCCCTCTGTCCCAGGCTGCTCCAACCTGGAACTGAACATTCCAGGGATCCAGGGGCAGCCACAGCTGCTCTGGCAATTCCATCCCATGGCTTGCTCACCTTCCCAGGGAACAATTCCTGCCCAATATCCCACCTAAACACACTCTAACCTAACCAGGTTCACAGAGAATTAATAATTAAACTGATGTAATAAGGACAAGGCTACACAGCTCTCCAATCTCCTTTTGAGATCAAGGGAGAGCAGCAAGTCAAATCATGAGGTTCTAGATCAGTCATCCAGATAAAAATCTCAGATAACTCCTTGAGAGAAACCTAGGAAAGAAACCAAACCTTTTCTCAGAGGTGGAGTTTAATCAGGGCAGTTCAGCTCCTGCAGGAGTCAGGCACTGATTTTCAGAGCAGCAGAAAACCTTTCAGCAGCCAACCACAAATCTGAGCCCAAGAGGAGCATATCATAGGAACACAACACACAAATATCACAGACTGCAGGTGCTGGAACTGTGCTTTGCCAAGGAATGGTGACAACATCCCTCATGCCCTGTGCTGGATGAAAAGGAACCTGCTCTGGCCAGGGTCCATGCAGAGCTCTGTGCTTCAGTCTCAGCTGGCTCATCCCTGGAGCTCCAGCTCAGACAGCCCCCAGGAAAACAGGGAAAGGGATTTACAGTCACAACACCACCCTGTGCACAGCCCAGCTCTCAGTTTTCCCCAAAACCTTGAGCTGCCCCAAGAGGAGGGGAGGTGCAGCCCCCACACCTCAGGTACCAGGGGCTGAGCTGCTCATTCAGAGAGCTCCAGCACGTGTGTAAATCTCTTACTGAGCACTGCTGCTTGCACAGCCACTGTGGTGAAGGCTGACAGTGGTCTTTAATCCCCTGCAGCACCAGGGAGCTGGGATTGTTCTTCCCTGTTATCCCTGGGCAGACAATTGAGCAGGTACAGCCCCAGCCTGCTGTGCAAAGGAAGGGTGGATCAGAGGCAGTGTGCCACAGGCTGCTCCATTTCCTCCCCAGCTCAATCCAGGAAAGCCTGCCTGCTCTTCTCAGCATCTTCCTTTTATCTTGTCTTGCTTCTGAGTGCTTTACTCCCCCCCAGCCCCTTCCCTTTGAGTGCTGATGAGGCTCTGTGTGTCACCCCAGGTGGGAGCTTTGGGGTTTCAGGTGCAAAGATTTCCTGCCCCACAAACACCCAGGGACCACTCAATCCTGTTTCCTGAGAGAGCCACATTGGGGCTGCCCAAATCAGCACCAAAAATCTGCACACATGCACAAAAACACAACCCCTGTGCAGCTGGTGGGGAGCAACACCACCAAACCCACATTTTTTTAATGAAACAAAGGCTAAGGAAAGAGATTTGCTTTTGAAATGCACCATCTCCTTCTTCTCAGAGACCTGCAGTAATTAAGGATAAACAACAACTTAGATGTATCTTATTTTATTTGCAACACTGAAAGCTTCAATTTTCTTTCGCTGAGGGGGAACAATGTGTTTCTTTCCAGTAGGAAGAAAATTGTTCTGTGATTATAATGACATCATGCTGCCTCTCATGGGCTCCTACAAGTCTAAAAGCTTGAAAAAAGGAATGGCACATGAAGTACAGTTCAGCCTTTCAGCTGTTTAAGTACAAATTCCTATACATATGTATGTACAAAAAGTAAGGGGTAAGGGAACTTTTTTTTTCCTTGACTCTGCTCTCTCTCTCCTTAAACTAAAATACTTACAAAAATTGAGATTGGAAGAAATTAATGTGATTTTCAACTTGATTTTCCTCTGTAAAAGAGCAATAAGCCAAAATGAGGCTCCAAATACCTTTGACAGCAAATGAGAATTGCAGTCATGTTCAAATCTTACAGTGCAATTTCACTGCCATATTTTTTTCCACATTTTCTACTAAAAAGTATTTGATCAGCCTAAGTTGTGCTATAATGAGTGAAAACTGCTTTCATGCCACTTGTACAATTAAAATACTGAAGTGACAAAGCATGAATTTGTTTCCAACAACTTAAGTCTGCACCATGGAAAATTAGAATTGCTAAATTCAACTCTGCTTCATGCCTGAGCACTAATATTAGTGAAGTCTATTTACAACTTAGGGTCTTTGGGAGCAAGACCACAATATTTGTATAAGTAATTTCACGATTATAAGCCGCACCTGATTATAAGCCACATGTTACAATACAGAGTGTGATAAAAGGTATCTGTTCTATCACCATCTGTTGAGGGTGGGGGCAGTGATCCTGATCTCCATGGGAGATATTCTGCTAATGGGCCATCCATTGAAACCAGGCAGGGCATTGTTCTTTATCTTTTCACAACCCATCCTTCCTCCAGCCAGTCATTTTCTGCTCATGGCCATTGAGTCCCACTGTGGCACTGATAAAATTACTGCATCCCATTGGGAGTTGCTCCAGCCAGGGGGAAGAGCCCAACATTTCTTACCAAGATAAAAACAGAGGTTTTGGGACACTAAGGGAGCCCCTTTCTCCACTGGACTCCAGAGGAAAACCGGATTTCTCCACATCCCCACTGGAGCTCCGGAGGGAAACTGCACCTTGTACAGGAGCACTGCTCCAGCTGAGCCACATCTGTCACTGCAGGAGGATGCAGCCACCATGGAATGGGACTGCTGCCAACACCCTGCCTGACGGGTGTCAGGTTGTACTCTGACTGTGTCAGGGTTTGGGGTTTGTTCTTTGTAGTGCTGTATTTCTATTTTAATTTCCCTAGCAAAGAACTGTTATTCCTAATTCCCATATCTTTGCCTGAGAGCCCCTTGATTTCAAAATTATAATAATTTGGAGGGAGGGGGTTTCCATTCTCCATTTCAACGAGAAGTTCCTGCCTTTCTCAGCAGACACCTGTCCTCCAAACTAAAACAGTAACTTTTCGTTCTTTGTCCATATATAAGCCGCACCTGATTATAAGCCGCACTTCGGGTTCGGGCCAAAATTTTAGTCAAAATGGTGCGGCTTATAATCGTGAAATTACTGTATTTTAAGTTCTCTTTAATGTAAAATAGTGGCTGTTGATAAGTTTTGCTGCCAATCCTCATGGTGGGGAGTGCAGGGAGACCACTGTCAGGGTGCATGGACCAACCTTGCTCTGCCTCCTCCCCTGCTGCAGCCAGAACTGGTTTAGGACCCTCTGAGGTCACCTGCCCCTTTTTAATACCTCTCCTCACTCCTTGTGATTGAGGCCCCTCATCTTTAAGCAGCAGAATTCAGTTCTGCTTAGTTTATTGCCATGCCTAAAGCTTCCTCCAAGCTATGGCAATACACAAAGGAGTGGCTGCTTTGAGCTCTTTTTTCCTGGGAGTCTGGCAGCCTTGTTGTCATTCTCAAACTGGGAGCATGAAACTCCCTTACAAAAGACTGAAGCAAAAGCCTCAGCCACTGAGGAATTGCTGGATATCATTACTCAAAACAACACTGCAGAAAGCAGCACGTTGCTTCTTTGCACATCACTGTTATTTGGGAAATGCTTTTATTACAGAGAAATGGAACAGTACATATGTATTTCATGAAGCTCTGCTTATGCAGTACCAACGAGATTACTTTCATGACTGAAATTTTAACATTCATAAGCAAAAAAAAAAAAAAAAAAAAAAAAAGAGTTTTGTCTGGTAGTAGCTGCCTAACACTTGTGGGTAAAGGAAAATAGATCCATCCAGATCCCTGAGAGCATGGTGAGGTTATCATTGGCCAGGATGTGTTTTTGCAGAATTCATAATGCAATGACAGTTCTTTATGCCAGTTGCTACCATGAGTTTTACAACTGCACAGACTGTCCTGGTAAGAATCCCAGACATGCCATCAGACACTGCCTGAGCTCACCTTCATTCTAGAGCTGCTCCTTGCCCAAACTCAGAAATCTGCCAGGGAAAATCTCGATTTTATAAACTGCAATGCAAGTGTACCATTCTACTGTTAAGGCTGGGAGAGTTTGGATTCCTCAGCCTGGAGAGGAAAAGCCTTTGAGATGTCATTGTGGCTTTCCAGTTTTTGAAGGAAACTTATAGGAAAAATGGAGAGAGACTTTCCTGGAGGGACAGAAAGAGGGGGAACGGCTTCAAACTGAAAGAGAGCAAGGTTAGATGGATATTAGGAAGAAATTCTTTAGTGTGACTGGCACAGGGTGCCCAGAGCAGCTGTGGCTGCCCCTGGATCCCTGGAATGTTCAGTTCCAGGTTGGAGCAGCCTGGGACAGTGGGAGGTGTCCCTGCCATTTTTCAGGTCCCTTTCAACCCAAACCACTCCATGGTTGTTCAAACAAAGAGGGAAGATGAGGAAGAAGGGACTGACAACATGTCACAGGCAGTTTCAAGACCCTTGCCCATGTCAGTGAATTCCAAGTGAGCTGGCATCACTGGAAGAGAGCAGTAACCCCTCAAACAACCAAGAAATGAATGATTTGGCTTTGGCACCCAAGAAATGATCCAGAATCGTATTGGAATCGATACAAAGGCTGCAAAAAACTGGAATTGCATTTTCCACAACTCCATCACCCATTTGAGATCTCAAATCCTGCTCAATCAAAATTCCTATCCAAGCCCTGAGGCAGCTGAGGCTTAGATGAGCACAGAGAGGCTGAATTAGGAGAGAAAGTCAGACCCTCCTCACCAGGCAGAGGAGTGAGGACACAGGTCTGGCTGCACCTGCAAGTGGTTTTATAAATCACCCCAGGCTCTAATCAAACCCTGAAGCTGCAAATCTAACACTCAGAGTGCTGCTGGGCTTCTGCACTGAGGTTTACAAACATAATTTCAGTGCTGCTTTGGGCTGCCACAGCTGTTGTGGTTGTGGGATTTGGGGTTTGGTTTGCTCATCTTCCAAGGGCAAGGCTGCCCTGAATTGGAGGTGCTGGAAAAGGATTTATTCAGCACCTGCTCTGAGGACCTGCTGAAACTAATGAGGGACAGGCATTGTTTGAACGTGTGAACTCCTCACAGGAGTAAATACATATTTTGAAATGGTATTTCTGCAACCTGTCCAACAAATGCCCATATTCAGAGCATGACCATCTGCAAAGGGTGTGATAAAACATTCCTGGAACGGTTTCTCGATGGTCCTGACAGCCATGAAATTTCTTATCAAGCTGGAGAGGCCATACCTATGGTACCCAAACTATTGAATTATATTAGCTTTTCTGCCCACTGTTGCAAGCACAAAAAGAACTAAAAAAATAATAAATCACCTGAAGAAACTCTTCTTGGCAATGACTCCCACCAGTCTTTTCTCATCTGCAGCTCAGGCTGTGGCATCCAGTGGACTGAGATCAATCAGCTCACTGAGATCTGCCTCCAGGATCCCAGAACATCTATTCCTGAAATCAAATTTTTGAAAGCAGATCCAGCCTTCTGTGGCTGCCTGCTGAGCCACTGCTGCATGATTTCGGTTCAGTGCAAAAATTTTTATAAACATGGTGGCTTTCTGTTTCTCCAGAGTGTACCACTGATTCCAAAACAAAGCAGAATCTTTACTGAAATGAGATGCTGAAGGTAAAATGCAGAAAAACAAAGGACTTTGAAAAAAAACCTGTATCTAGCCAAGTTCAAATAAGGCCAATTACTCAACTCATAAACCTACCCAAATTCACTATATTTCTGAGGTTTTTATTGCAAACTACCATACCACAATTCGAATTCCAATCAAGATCATTAAAGCTACTCCCTTTAAGGTCTGCAAATTACTTGCTACACTTTCAAAATGTTCTTTTTGGTGTTTTAAAAAGCTCCTCTAATCAGTCTGCTATAATTACAGGATGAATAAGGATAAACATATAGGAAGGCACCCCTCCTTGCAAACCAGCTGGAAGCCAGTTGTTATGATTTAAAAACATTTCCATGCTTCTGCTCTGGCAACATTTAACCATTTGCAAATATCCCAAAATGCTGTGTAGGAAGGGAAGTGATAGCAGGTAGAGGGAACGGGAATGAAAATTTTAAAAAACTGATGAAAAGAAGTTGGGGGTTGGACTGAAGGATCTTCAAAAGTCTCTTCCAACCCAAACCATTCAATGGTTCCATGAAAATGGAATTAGTGAACCCTTAGGGCAGATTCTTGGAGTTTCCTAAAGTGTCCCTGCTCATGGGAAGGGGATGGAACAGGATGATCTTTGTGGTTCCTTCCAACACAAACCATTCTGTGGTTCTATGAAATGAGCACTGATGAAAACACCAGCAACAAGATCAGATAGTTCTTGTTTTCTTTGGAAGCTAAGCTTTAAAAATTTTTCTTTGACTTTTTTCCTATGGATTGGGATAAATTTTAATGTTGGTGAGAAAAATTAATTTAATAGTCCAAGATAAGTTTGGCAAACAGTAACAAACAATATCAAGCTATCTCTGCTTTATCTGTTTCTACCCAGACATTTGACAACACACATCTAAAAGGCATCTGTGCATGAATTATGAACTACTTTTATATTAACTAAAGAACTGGCCATAGTGATAACAGTAATCATGGATAAAAATCAATGTGTGCCTGTTTCATTTAGAGCACAAATAATTTATTATAACTTTTTTTTTTAATTTAACCCTGTTACAATGAGATGAACAACATGAAAGATGAAGCACCAAATCAAGGGTCTCCTTCATGTCATAGTTTCAGTGCTACTGTTTTAAAAAGAACAACAAAAAGATTTGAAAAATCATTAATGGAATTTCTTGTAATCCGTTATCTGTAATTCTATTCAGTGCCACAAATGAAAGTTGATTTCATGGAATAATAGAAACACAGAATAATTTAGATTGGAAGGGCCCCTAAAGGTCTAATTCCAGCCTCCCTGCCATGGAGAGGGTCACCTCCACTAGACCAAGTTTCCCCATTTTATGATAATTTTTGCCATCCTGGGTGCCTCTGAAAAGGAATATGTTCCCTGCACAGTCCCTTCTGTGTTCTCACAGTCACCAGCTGCAAACTGGAGCTGGAATGGAGCATTTCCAATGAGTTTGCATTTGTCAGAGGCACAGTGATAACTGCATAAAGCACCTGAGTGACACCCCAAACCAGCACTGACATTTCCAGTTCGTGCTTGTCACCTAATGTTAAAGCACCACTACTTGTTTTGCTATTTTATTTCAATTTTATAGCTTTTTTTTTTAGAAAAAAGAAATTATAACGCACAAGCTGCTCTGCTGCCTGACCTTTCTCCTGAGAGTGGTCACTGAATCATCAAGCAATGAATATCCCAAACCCCCATCCTCTTCCTTAGGATGCCAGCACTTTGGAGAAGGTGAAAGGGAAGCATTAGAAAAGCTTGGCTCTGTCCTGTCATGTTGTCTTAGTGTGACATGAAATTCTGTGACATGTGACATTAAAAAAGGTCACTTTGACAACCTGACTACTGGAATGCCAGCATGTTGTTCACCACTGCTCTAAATGAATGGCAAATCATGCAAAATCTGCAACTAAAAATAAAAATATTTCCCTTTTCCCTTGTATTGCATCCAGTTTTATCTTGTGGAGTTTTAAAAGAGTGGAGCCCCAAAACTGTGGAGCTCTTCCAGCTTCCCTGCAGTTTTCTCATTTCTTCTTTATGGAATTCTTTTAGTTGCAATGAGGTTTGGTTTTGTTTATTTTTAGAGGATTTATATAAACTTTTGATGATTTCCATGCTCCTTTTTACTAGACTGCGCAGACAAATAAGTAAAATTGCATTTTTAGTACTATGTTTCAAATTCAAAAGAGAGAGAAAGAAATAGATGGGAGAAAGGCCCAAATCTTGTCTTTGAAGAATTATCAGCATTTTCATTTATCAGCTGAAAGCCATTCTGATCAGATAGAGGCTTTAGTCAATGCCACAGAAGCCAAATATATATTATGTATATTATATATATAGAGAGAGAGAGAATATAACTGGCATCGTAACTTTGTCATGAACATTAATAGAAGAGCATAAAACTCAAAAGATGTGGGTTCTGGCTCACAATAACAGCCCAGTTTTCATATCCCAATCATCTTAGAGGTGTGCAGAGCTAATTATCAGACACAAGGAAAAATAAAGGGTTATGTGAAATTTCACATTCTCAAAAGTCAGAGTATCATAATTTATATGTTGCTATTAAATATCTTAACTGAGTTCTCAGAGATGTAAACCAGAAAAACACTGATGCTCAGCCACCATTCTAGGGAATGAATATAACAACTTCCCTGCACCCCCCTGTGTCCAGAAAAGAAACTGAGAAAAGAGTTTGTACTCAGACATCTCCTGAAAGGCACATTTCAGAAAGAATTCAGCCAAATGGCAATGCAAGCCCTAAAAAGGAAAAATCTTCCTGAATTCCAGAATCGTTCCTCACATTTATATTCATCTCACTGCTCCAGCACATTTTTTAATCTGTTCCTTAGACTTTCAGTGAGACAATTCATAATTGTTAACATAACTGCCTAAAGCCTTTTAGGTGTAAATCAGTAAGCAATGAAGTGAGGTGGAAAAGCAGCTTCCCTGCAACAGATGCGTGCTTGAAAATGAGGTGATAATAGGTAAAAAGGTATTAGGAAGACTAATGACATACAATAACAAGCCTGTCTAATTGTGAAGATTTAATTAAAGCAGAGCTGCTGTGATGCTGATGCAGTTGTTAAGAGACTGGATTTCTGTGTCAGACCAAGATGCTGTTTCAGAACAATATAATCTAGACCCTTACAGAGCCTTTAAAAAGGTCTAGATCCCAGCATGTCTTAAAAATATTTTATCTATGTGTTTAGTTCAGGTTGAAGTGGAGTTAGGGGAAAAAATGTATTTCTGAGGTGCTTCAGCAGCACATTATTTGTTAAATCCTTGCCATTCTGCAATGCATTTATTGTCTGAAAAATTTTGTAAACAAGATCGCACGAGCGATGAAAAAGCTGGATGAGTGACAAGCTGCAAAACACACAACAACATCTTAGTATAAGGTTAGGTGGCTTGTGACAACTCCAAAGGTGCTCTCAGCTCTTTCTCACTGAATTATATTTGCAACTGCAGCTAGCACCATATGCTATTTGGCATTAGCCAAGATGTGTTAGACACCAGAACCAGACTTCAGAGAGAGGAACGGAGAGAGCAGATTTCTCCTGAGGCTCCTTGAACCTAAAAAATCCTTTCAATAATTCCTAATAATTTAGAGCAGGGCCCATGGTGAAGGGTCAGGAGAGTCAGTGCTATGAAAAGCAGGTGAGAGAGCTGGGGAAGGGGCTCAGCCTGGAGAAAAGGAGGCTCAGGGGGGACCTTGTGGCTCTGCACAAGTCCCTGCCAGGAGGGGCAGGGAGGGGAGGTCGGGCTCTGCTCCAGGAACAGGGACAGGAGGAGAGGGAACGGCCTCAGGCTGGGCCAGGGCAGGCTCAGGGGGGACAGCAGCAGGAATTTCCCCATGGAAAGGGAGCTCAGGGATTGGAAGTGCCCAGGGAGGTTTGCAGTGCCCATCCCTGCAGGTGGCACCTGGAGGTGGCACTCAGGGTGACAAGGTGGCCATGGGCACAGGTTGGTCTCGCTGGTCTGAGAGGTCTTTTCCAACCTCAATGATTCTATTCTACAATATTATCTCAGGAAAGCCTGGTCTAGAAGCTGAGGTAGACGGTAAGAATTCCTCATTATTCCTCTTTTCAGCCCAGTCCCATTGTCCAATCTTCCCTGAGAAGCTCATATTTAAGACATGGGATTGGAAGAAGAGATAAATGGCTAACCTCAATCCCCAGAAGTTTGTGCTTGAAATATGTTAGCCAAGTCATATGGAACATTTTTCTTATATCTGCTGTCACCTTGGTATATCTGTCCTTTGTGCTGCTCCAGGGACTGTGCCTTCTCCTTTTTATCCCATTTTTTCTTGGTTTCTTCTTCATGCTGAGCTTAGTAACTGCTGTGCTCAAGGAACTCAGTCAGCATCTCTCTTTGGGAAGTGTTAAAACATGCAAGATCTGCTTCCTGGGACTCACAAGTCCTAACATGACTCTTTCCTTTCCTTCCACCAATTTCCTTATTCACAGGAAGTGTGAATTTTTGCACCCTGTCCAAGTCCATCAATACCATTGTGCCTCAGGGGATTTTGCTGCCAATCAAATCCATGTTTAAGATTGCTCTGAAAAAAGGGGAAATGCAGGAACAGCTGAGACAGGCAGCTCTGCACATCCCCACAACAGGAGAGCCCAATACTCAGTCCAAAAATCTCACACTATCAGTAAAAAAAAAAAGCAAACCCAGCACAGCCCACCACAACATTTCCTCTGGTTAATACTCTTATATGTTCATCTTGAGATGTTCTCTGCAGATGGACTATTGGCAAAAAATACAGAAAGGAGGTAGAATCATGGGGAACAACAGGTCTCTGCTCACAATCCTGCTCTTCACTTTGTAAGGCAGGGACACCTTCTCTGCCTTGTTTTGAAGTATTTCATTGAATGGCTCAGAAATTTGAAGGACAAAACAGGACAAAAAAACATCTCTGAGGGACTGGTTAATGTATCCCAAATGCTCAAGAGATAATATAAATTCTATCATTGTCTAATTCAAATTAGGCAAAATTCAAGTTGAAGGAAATCTTTTCCCTTGTCCCTCCACAAGACAACAACAGGAATTAACAGATGGTTTGCAAATTATTAGTCATTTCAATAGTCATTCAAAGTCTATTTTAATCCCTTCACATATGATTGTCATCATTTTCCCTTCCACTCACAGTTATTTCTCTCCTAGTTATTTCAGCATTTCCCATTGCAGCCAATTGCCAAAAGTGAGCACAGAACTGTGGTCCTGACTTGTACAGAGGGTTTGGTTCAGACTGGTTGCTATGAAAACAATATTTATAGCCAAAAAGGGAAAAGGACAAACACAACATTTTACTTAGGCCAGATAAGTAATTTAAAACAGTTTTTCTGTATTTAGAGTTACAGAAGCATACAGGTAATGGGATTTATGCCTCCTAACCAGTAATTTTTCCAGTGATCCCACCCCAACAAACAGGTTTGATATTTTCTGTTTGCTTTGTGTTTTGTATTAATTGATCCCCCACATTAGAAAGAACATCCCCCTAAGGTTTCCTCCATTTTCAGCTTGTCAAACGTTGTTCTGCTTTCACACACACTCTCCTCACTCCTTCAACACTTTACACCAGGCCTGTACATCCCAATTTATTCCAGCTCTGCTAAAACATCTTGTTTTCAGCATCAGTAATGATATCTCCAAGGAGAACATGATTTAAAGGCTGTTTTGTGCATGAAAAGATTGTGCAAATTAAGTTTCATGAGTCTCAGAAAAGCAGAATTAGTTTTCAACAGCTGAATTAAACAGAAATTACAAAAAAGGAGTCCTTAATTGCTCATGTTTTACAAAAATCTTCGTCTTGCACTGCTTAGTGTCTTTTAAATATGTTCACTGTAAAGCTGAATGAAATCTCAATGTATTCACACTCAAACTTTCTTTTCTTCATCTCACTTTCCTCCTTTCCAGCTCACTAATTCTTCTGGAAATAGGTCTGAGATCTTTCAAAATCAAAAATAATGGTTGAAAATACTGGAAGTCACCAAAACTCCCAGAAGGAATCAGTGGCAAGCTATGAATCCAGAAAGGGCTGGTGGATTCAGAACTTATTTGTTGTCCAAGGGCATCAAGATCCAGGACATCTCTAATGGGAAGCAAATTTTTTTACTCCCCTAAGATCTGAGGAGGAAAGTCAGGCAGGATTTGATTAAGCCAGAGGAGAGCAGGAAACTCTTAGAAAACTTTTGGGTTTACCTCTGTTGTACTGGCAGAAGGAAGATGTCTTTTGAAAAAAGCATTTCTGCTTAAAGGTAAAACCACAATAGAATTTAAAATTTCAAAGAGAATTCAGAATGAAAGTGATGCTTTCATTTTCTATTTCAGAAGGCTGAAAAAAAAACTATTGCTGTCCCTTTACTTCCCTCTCCCAAATGTAAATGACCCTGTTTCAGGAAAAGAAAGGACATAATCATCTCTGTACAGAGTGCAACACCCTCACCCCAGGAGCTGTTAAAAAAGCAGAACAGCTCTATGGGATTGATATAACCACAAAATGAAACTATGAAATAACTGAAACAGTCCTTCTGTGTAAATATAGACATCCTGTCTATCTCAGACAATTCTTCCACATGGAAAATGGAAATACAGAAATTAGGTAGATGGAAATAAATCTGGAGAAGGGGAAAAATAAGATATGAAAAATAAGGCAATAGGGAAATTGCAGACTTGCAGTTGCATCTTTTTTGTTGTTGGGCTTCTTGGTTTTGGTGGGTTTCTTTTTATTTTTTGTTTAGTTTTGTTTCGGGTTTTTGATGTTGTTGTGTGAAACAAACTATTTGGTTTTATCAAAGGATAAGTTTTCCAACAAAACTTTTACCAAATTTGCCCAAACACAACTGTTACCAAATTTGCACCTCTACATTCTTCATCTGTAAAACAAGTGACACACACAGGATGTGCTTGACAATGACTTCAATTTGCAAGGTAGAATTGATTATTGATATGAATAGCTAAACTCACAATAAATTCAGAAGTCTTCACCCAAAGTTTTACTGCCTCTCAGTGTTCAGCTGTAGTTAAGCTAATTCAGGAAGAAATTCTTTATGGAGAGGTTTGTCAGGAAGGCGGAGTCACCACCCTGGAGGTCAGTCAAAGATGACCTTTGAGGTGTTTTCCAACCTGAACAATTCTGTGACTCCACAATGCCTTGATCCTGCACATTTCTGTGTGGGTGAGTGACTGTACTTGCTGTGAGATCTCTAGCAGATAAATAAAAATCCCATTTTGTAGGGTTTGAAACCCGTAGACAAAATGCATCTACCATGGTAGGAACCCATCCCACAGCTTGAATTACTTGTGAGCTCTGAGTCTTAGAGCCCTGTCTGATGTCTGACCCCAGAGAGGGCTCTGATCCAAAGGGCAGCCCTGGTGTAAAAACAAAATTATCGCGTGCAGAAAATGCAGCAGAGGAGACAAATCTTTGCATGCTTTCACAGCTCCCAGTTCTGGCTCTGGGACAGAGTCAGTTGGGATCTTTTCCAAGTGAGCAACCAAAGGCAAAATTCAAGTCGAGACCCCTGTGAAACTCATGGATGGCCCAGGCCAGAGCAAGGTCTGGGTACTTTTCAATTTGGCCACATTAGACACAACTCATTAAATCATTGCTGCCTACAGAAAAATGGTCTTTTATTTCTGTTGATGTCAGTACTTTGGGTTTGTTTTCCTTCTTCCAGCCCAATGGTGAATCATCTCTTTTTATTCACAAGACTAAGGTAACATTTATTGCTGTTACAGTTTATCAATAAATGAAATTTTAGACCAGCCTTGATCTGTTATTAATGTCTGCACATTCTTAAAGGACTGGAATCAGAATAGAGACTCCAACATAAAAAACCACCCTACTTATAAAGATACAAGATGCATTAAAGTTTTTGCACAAGGTCTAATTTTCTTTCACATTATTTTATATACTGGTGATTACACTGTTGTTATTGAATAAAATCCAGTATTGAAAAGAAAATAATTTATTGCCAAGTATAAAATCTTAGGATTGAAGAAATTCAAACTCCAGCCTTAAGAGGAGAAATTTTTGCTTTGCCTTGCCTTCCTCTTGAGCATCTCCTGCTTCTCCTCATCTATCCAGACAGATGTGTTCCAGCTATGACCTCACCAGCACCAGCCACAGGAGGCAAATTACTTCCCTCCCTCAGCTGACCATGATCCTCCTAACAGAACTCAAAATTTATTTTTCTATATTCACAGTGGAAGTTCAGTTTGGAGCTCAAAGTCTTTTTGTTAGGAAGGAATGCAATTTGGTGTGTCCACTTCAGTAAATGCTCCATGGTTAAAAAGCCATACAGTAAAAATCCTTTTTCATATTTCCTTTTGCTAACTTAGGATGATTTTTTTTCCTTCTTTCATTATTGGAGTTGGTTTAGAAACATAATTATTGGTAATGGTGGTTTCCCTGTGCACCATAGCTCTGCTTTAACAGCTCCTGTGCAAACACCAAACAAAAAATTGTGTCCATACTAGAATTTAATTGAACTTCAGGATTCTGCTTCACAGTACCATGCTGGCCATTCTCAATCACCTTCTTCTGATTTTTCATGCCCAGATTCACTGATTTTCTCTAATATAATGGCTTCAGATCCTGTAACAGCTTTAACATAAGATCTTTCCTTTTGGACACAGAGTTTATAGCATCAGTTCATTGGTCATTTGTAGCACTTAGGAGTCTGTTTGCTTCAGTGAAATTACTCCTCATTTAAGAAAAAAAAAAAATAATAGCAGAGTAGTGCATCAGTGGATCAGGTTTTCCAAGCAGGTTATGAAATCCCAACATTCAATTATCAGCCATTTGCAGATTTATTTCTTTAGAAAAGTGTCCTTAGGGTTCTTTGCGGTAAGCACAATAAAAATAATTTCTGTTTTCTTACAAGTCTGTACAATTCCCTTTTATGGCATAGAAAATTTCAATGTTCAAGAACCATTTTGCAGAAAACTAATTTGCAATTATAATTTATCCCCATATTGCCATCCAAGATTGCACTTAGGAAGACAAATAGAACAGAATGAACTATAAATTTTCCTCCTCATTATGAATGATCAGGATTCTGCAAAGGCATTATGCCTGATCTAAGTATGTTAAACATGTTCTTTCATTAGTGAACTTAAGGAAGTTTGGTCTTATAAAAAGTGAGCTGAAAATATTTTTGTGATCATGGAAGATCTCAAATTTTCCTGTGAGGGAGAAAATGGCCAAAATGGAAAAAATGATGGGAGTAACAGCACTTCTGGAGAGGTATTGCTGACCACCTGCTGTACTGAGTGGATGAGAAACAAGCTGTACAAAAGCCAACATATTTCACACTTGCTTCTCTTTGGGCCTTTCTGCTTAGTTTTATTTCCCCAAATGAAGGGAAATAAAACATGCTACAAGAGCATTTACACTAACAAAAAAAAATAATTATGGCCTCTGAAACATTTTTTAATTGAACTAATTGCTTTTTATGACCTGCTGCTGACTGTGATTCTACTCATGTTTTGCTTATTTTTTATCCTCAAAATATTTTGTTACTCCATGATGAGATTTCGGTTCAATAGACATCAAAAACTTTTAGCTTTTTATTTTTTAAATACTGAGTTTATCTCACCATTGTTACTGAATTAAGAATAATGACATGTTGTGTAACGTCATTTTTTCTGAAAATTGAAGCTGAGTGATTCCCATCCCCTTCCTTTACAAAAAGAATCTTCTGGAAATATTCTTTCCAAGGAGGAGTCTCTTGAGTTTCATGTACATTAATTTAAAAAGCACTTCCCTTTACACAGATATCCTACAAATATTTTCAAACACAGATTTTAAAAGCTTTTCTTTATAAGGGTTTTATAAATATAAGTTAGGGTGAGATATCCAGAGAAGGAGGGACAGGACAAGGGGGAATGGATCACACTGACAGCAAGTAGGGTTAAATTGGATATTAGGAAGAATTTATTTCCTGTGAGGGTGGTGAGGCCCTGGCACAAGTTGCCAAAAAAGCTGAGACTGCCCCAAATGTAGAAGTGCTCAAGCCCAAGCAAGATGTTTCTTGGAGCACCCTGGATAGTGGAAGGTGTCCCTGTCTATGGCAGGGGGTGGAATAGGATGAAGTTCCATCCCAAACCATTCTATGATTTTGTATCCTATCTGAATAAACTGGGATTTCTTTTGCTTGTTGTAAGTGAAAGGAACAACAATCCCTTCTGTACAATGACAGCTTCTACACAATGACCCTTTCTACACACTCTCAGCACAGTTTTGTCCCTGCCAAAATAATTTAACTTTTCAGTCTCTTCCCAATATCCCACCTGAAGACAGAGCTCTTGCAGCAGTGCAGTTCTAGTTTGACTGAAACTTAAGCACAGAAAGGTAGCTGGGTTTTCACCATTAAGAACAAACAAAGAAAAATAATTAAAATAGTCCAAAAGGCGGCAGAAACTTATGCTACATAGGGAGCTAAGAGGTTTTAGGACCCACAGTATACCTGTAGATGCATCAAGTAGCACAGTGCCATGACCATTAAGTTGCCAAATGCCTTTTTTTCCTCTTCCCTTGCCTTAGATATTATTACTTTGGGCCACAAAAAGCCTATTTTCTCCTTAGTTTTTACTATATCCAGTACAGTTACACTGTAGTTTTTTGAGGGGAAACAAGGATCAGGTCAAACTTATTTTTGTAAATTCTAAGAATATAAGAAAGCAAAACACTAGTATTTATAACAGGATAGCTCCCAGGGCACTGCTATCATCCACATTGTGTAAATACACACTCAGCCTGTCACAGAACCTCATCCAGAGCCTCTAAATGGACAATACAAATGGACAAGACAGAGGGAAATGGAGAGAAAACCAAATTACCCAGAAGATGACCTGTCCAAGGTCACTCCACAGCTGCCTGAAGTCACTGTGTGGACACAACAGAGCCACAGTGGCAGCTCTACTCAAATTTTTTATTTTTTAACCTTGAGCTACAACTCTATCCATCCAACTCTGCTCATCAACTTTTAAATTCACTGGAAGTAGAACCACGGAGTTGGTTTGTTCACTGGAAGAGAAGATAGGAGATTTCTTGCAATTTAAGTATTGTTATTCCAGTCTGGCAAGTTACTGAAAAAAATAGGAGGTGTTAAAATGTGCAGAGCAGTTTTAACTTTCTCAGAACTCAAAAATTGATTTGTTTCAAGCAATAAGGGGCTCCTAGAATTGTTGCTGACATTAAACCAGTCTCATGAATGGCATTCCTTTATTCCCTATTGCACCTCCACTCACAACTCCTATGAGCAAAGGCTCAAAAGATTGGAAAGGGTAGGAATAAAGGAAAACCAGTGGAAATCTTTCTGTCTCCAATACCTAATGGCAAAAGAGTGAAATGGGCAAAACTTCTAAATATGCTGCAAGAAAGCTGATAGCAATCGCAACTTGAGAGCAAGCTGCAAGGGTGTATAAAAGTGATTCTTTTTATATTATTATAATCATCACATGAGACATTCAGAGCCATAAGCTAACATGGCTTAGATGGAATATAATTTCTAGCAAAATACTTTTGCAAAAATATGTGGAAATAATCACAATAATATGATATCAAATTGAGGTCAATTAAACAGTAGAACTGGAAATTCTTTACTATGACAATAAAAAAGTTACTTCAAAATAATTGCTTCCAACATATTCTGCTAGTTATCTAAAGAAGAAGATGGAAGTGTGGATTATGAAATGCAATTTGTTCCCTCAAGTCTATAAAAGCAAGAGGAAACAACATTGTCAGCCATGTGATTTTAGATAACACCTCACAATAAACCCATGGGAAGTATTAATAGATTGAAAAAGGGAAAAGAATTCTATCTTCTGTCTAGAAAAGTTACTGCAAACATAAAGATTCACTCCTAAAACAGCAACAACAGCATCCAGAACAGGTTTTTCTGTTACAGACCAACAGGATGAGCAGAGAAGGAAGGCTCTTTGTTTGTGCAAGGTTGTAGATATGGTTCATGTATCTGTGCAGGTTTAAGAGGAAAAATCCAACCTCTTAATTAGAGAAATGTCCTGCCTGATACAATTAATTTCTAATAAAATATGGCCCATGCTTTGGAATGCCCAGATCATAACTATTATCAATTCCATTTCTGAAAAGCTTCAAACATGCCATCATTCCCTCTGACCTCAAATATATAATGTTTCTCTTCTGAATAATACAATGGGAAATGCAACTTCACCTGAGTACCAAAGGAATATATATCTACAAGGAATCTATGGTCATTATTTCTCCAGGCTACACAAACTGCAGTTTAAGCCAGCTCCTGTACAGAATGCATTAGAATGCAAACATATCCTTTCCAATAAAAAAGATTCATCTTCTTTTCCACATCAACCTTCTCCACCTTCCTCTTTCTCAGGAAAAATGACTTTTCAGATTGGTGTGGGCAATCTAAGCTTGTGTGTCCATGTTTTCATCCAGCTGGAGATGAGCTGGATACAGTTTGGGGGATGTCTACCCAAGTAAGTGTAAAATAGTAGAAACAGGAGGTCTTGACAGGGACTTTGGGTTTAGTGTGTTATCCAGGAAACCAGACTTCAAAGATGAAGCTTAAAAGGAATTTTTTATAAAAAACCCTCTCTCTGCATCTGTTAAAAGGCACAGTGCCCAAGCCTGGGCTAAAGCGAAGTACAGAGCTTCTCAACAGCTTAAGAACTTACAGCATCAGATAAGTTAGTCCATCTGGAGGTCCACAAATACTAGAAATTGCCAAACTATTGCTCCTAATTTGTATTTTTTTAAATGTTGACGTTTGTCACCTGTCAATGTAAAAACTAAGGTACTTCTAACAACAAACATGATTCTGAAACATCTCAAAATCTTTAATTAGAGCCACACTGAAAAGAAAATGTGCATGGCATAATATCCTCTACTATTTGTTTTATTCTGTTGCATTAAGTGTTCACTCCAAGGCCATGATATTGTTCCCAACATCCATAGAGCAATGCCACATAAAAATATGAGATGGTGTCCAAAAATTTGCTGTGCTGGTACTTCCATCTTCTCAGCAGTGAATACTTAGTGCAGTACATCTATTAAGACAAGACTTTAAGCATCTCTTATAAGGAAACACTGATTTTGCTTCTTAATCCTATGACCAGATGTAAAAGTCAGATCTTGCAAACAGAAATTAGATCACCTGTTATCTCTTTATCCTTTTTCTACCCCAGCCTAATGACTTGTTTGCATTGTTCCCTACTGCTGGGCACTGTCTTGATTATTTCAATGATTTCTCCACAATAATCAACACTTGTTTCCTCATCAGTGTGCTGGATGATTGGTATCCTTTTCCCAGACTAATTATTTTACATATTTCTATACCACACTCTTTACCATCTGTTGACCCAATTACCTAAATGATCCAAATCCTCCTCAGTCTGGTTGCAGTTTCTCATTATTCCTTTTAAATTCCATCTCAGCAACATCCATAAGCCAAGAGGGCTTTTTTCCATTCTTTCTCTGTATCAATATATTTTAAGATTGTAATCTAGGGGGTCAGATCCCACTGGAGAATATTCCAAATCTGATGCATGGGACATTTATTTCTTCAAATTATATAAAAGATGATGCTAAGCAAGAGGGAGAGGGACTATTCACAAGAGGATGTAGTGACAGGGAGAATGGATTCAAACTGAAAGAGGGTAGGGTTAGAATAAATATTACCAAAAAATTGTTCCCTATGAGGTTGGTGAGGCCCTGGCACAAATTTCCAAGAGAAATTGTGGATGTCTCATCCCTGGAAGCATCCAAGGCCAGGTTGGATGGGTTTTGGAGCAGCCTGGGATAGTGGAAGGTGTCCCTGCCCATGAGACAAGATGATCTTTGAGGTCCCTTCCAACCCAAACCTGTCTGTGGTTCCATATATGAAACTCCTGGCTTACTTTCAAGTTTAGGTCCAAATGTTCATTCATCTGCTCAGCCTATTCCAAATTTCTAAGGGTTTCAGAGATATTTAAGAATTATGGAGCTATCACTGCACATATAAATCATTTGCTTCTCAGCTTTGCTGGTTTTGTCTAACACCAAAAACCACTAACCAACAGGAAGGAGGCCAGCACACCACTGGCTGCTCACGTCCTCAGATGCTCTTGAAAACTTGGAGTTGTTTTTCCGACGTTCTGCAAGGATTAAACATTGTGCTTTCTACCTATGAAAGTGGATTTCTGAATTATATCTCACATTCCATATGAGAATGGCTGTGATCCCAACTCAAGATGCTACAGGAAGCTTCAGCAAGCAGCACTGGCTTTGAATTTCACAGGAGAAGATACCAATACAGTTTGTTTCTGAGAGGGAGGAGGATGGAGGAGAATTTCTAAGACATGGTAGAAAGCCTTTTCTCACTGTGATTTTTAAATAAGTGGGAGAAATCAGAAGGGAATGGCAGATGCACTGAGAGAGTTAAAATGCTGGAGGGTTTTTAGGGCAAGGGATTTGCAGTTTGCTCTAATTGCCTGCTTATTCCTTCATTATGGTTGAAGGGTTCTGGTAATTCACCATTATTAAATATTCAAGGTCTGGTCTGGAGGAAGCATTCTTCAGGGATTGCTCTCATCACTCCAGTGCCAGCTAAAATCCTGCTTTGTGCCTGCCCATGTGTGCAAATAAAGCTCTGCTTTTCCTGTTTTATTGACTCCCTTTACTAAAAAAAGACTCCAAGCATTGTGGTAATGTGAGATTATTTAGGAAATTAGTGCTTGTGCATCTTTCATGGAACTTTCCTCACATTAGCAAGAACAGTGTATTGGCTTTTTGGGAGAAAAGAGCAAAAATGTTCCTTCCCTTGAGTAGACCCTTCATATATCCACACTCCTTCCACTCCCACCATGCTTTTACTCTCTCCTACCTTCATTTTCCTCACCTACAGACCTCATAGCATGGAAAGTCCTTTCTCTTACTTCCTTGTGAACCAGTATAAAAACAAAACTATAAATTATACAGAGGTGTCAGGTGCCTTGAAGAGCAAAATGTCAGTGGTGCTGTGGAAATATTGCATGACTGGAAGGGCTCCATCAGCACCAGGACCCTGCCACAACAGGGAGCATTTACAGGGATCAGGCATCCTTTCTCCAAATCTTCAAAACAAAGAGACACAAAATACCTTCTTCTGCTGGGTAAGGGCAAACACATCTATAAAAAAATTTTGAGAAGAGTGCTTGGCTACTGCAGAGTTTTGGTAATTCTCATTGAGGTCTGAGTGCTGCAGTGAAAGAGAAAGTCATAGAGTCAGGGAGTTGTTTGGGTTGGAAGGGATCTGAAATTCATCCAATTCCACCCCCTGCCACAGGCAGGGACACCTTCCACTGTCCCAGTGTCCTGAGGTGACTTTATGATGTTGAATTGTATCTCCATTTATCTGTTTAGCCCAGAAATAAATTATGCACCTTTAAAATTAAATCTGAGAGAAAAAGAATTCTGGGGGAGTGGTTTTCTCCCAGATTTGCCCTAAACCAGGACACCCAGGCTGCTCCAAGCCCCATCCAACCTGGCCTTGGATACTTCCAGGGATCCAGGGGCAGCTGGATCAGGCACAGCTGTGCCAGGGTCTGCTCACCCTCTGAGTAAACAAATTCTTCTTTACACCTAATTTAAACTCTCCTTCAGTTTGAAGCCATTCCCCTTCTCGTGATGCAGAGCCCCTCTCTGACTTCCCTGTAGTCCCATCAGACACTGGAAGGTGCTCTGAGCTGTCCACAAAACTTTCTCTTCTCTAGGCTCAACTTTCTCATCCTGTCCCCAAAGGGGAGGTGTTCCAGTCCCCTTATCAATTTTGTGGTCTCCTCTGGGCTCTCTGAGCAGCTCCAGCTCCTCTCCCTGGGCTGGGCAGGGCTGGGGCAGCTCTGCAGGTGGGGTCACACCTGAGCAGGACACTGAGACAGAATTCCCCCCCAATCTGCTTCTCACTCTGCTTTGGATGCAGAAGTCCTTCACACAGCACAGGAATTTTGTCACCAGCAAGAACTTTCTAAGAAGGCTGAAAGTCCCCCTGGAACTGCCCTGACATAATGTTGGCACTTCAACGTCCATCTCTGTAAATGAGTTTTTGCTTCAGCAATTTCTAGTGAGCACATAATTTCAAATCCAAATATTATCCATTACTAGAAAAAAAATACACAGAAATGGAATATCCTTTCCCAGATCCTTATGTATGATTCCATACCCAACTTAACTTGGATTGTGCTGGATTTTGTTCTGGCTAACCTTGGAGAGCCAAAGCAGCAATGGATGGGCAATGTTTAATGTCCTGCATTATGCTGAGATTTTTTTCCATCAAAAATTGTATGTAATTTATCTTTTGCCTGAAGCTAATTTTTGCTTAAATTTAAATTTTGATAATCTAAAACAAAATCTGAAGAAAACCAAGGAGCAAAACCTTGCCCTGATCATACAGAAGCAAACAAATAACCCTGAACAACCTGATGGTTGGTTTCAAACACTGAAATCAGTAATAAGGTGATAATTTATAATTCTGAGGATTACTCACTGCCTTGGTTTGTATCTTTGAAAATTTTAGAAACAAACTTTCTGTGTCTTTATTACAACTCAATCAGTTTGACACAACCTTGTTTTGAAATGGGAAAACCGACAGAAATGGGAAAACTTAGATTTGCATTCTAATCCTAATAAAATATATACGATTTTCTTCTTCCTGGAACCACTGAATAAGAAAATTCTGAATAGATCTAAGCAAGGAGTTTCTGAAAATGCTGTTTGCCAAAGACAAGACAATCTGGTCAGCTTCAAACTAGCTGCAAATTTGGTTGAAATACACCAAATATTTTCTTGTAAATGAAAAAGAGTGTGTGCTGAAAGCTGATTTTCACAAAACTGTGGTTTAGTGATTTGAGCATTTCAATACACAGATGATCAATTTATTTTCTGCCTAAATAAGCTCAAAACACAAATCTTGCCCTCCTTGGCGGGTGCCCTGACTACAGCCTGGTAAGCATATTTGGATTTTTTTTCTCTGCTTTGCATAACTGATTGAATGAAGTTGATAATTCTTTCACATCTGCAATAAGCCTCCTGTCCATTGCTGTTGGGTTTTTTGGGGTATTTTTTTAAGGTGGCTCTGACTTCACACTCATCTTAAAATATTAAAGTAGCAGCTGAAGTATAGAGGGGGAAAGGGGTTATTATGGTTTCAAAAATAATTTAAGAGGATTCCATCATGTGTATTATTGAACATTTCCTTATTTACATAATAAGAAAGTGTCAACAGGAGAGACAAAAAATGTCCTTTATATTCTATGAACATAAATAACCTAATATATGTATTATTATTATAACCTAATATATAATAGCCATAAATACCTGTGACTATGGGCATCCTGCTGAACAGGTAAATATGGGATTAATTCCCTTCTGACAGGGAATGACATGGACCCTTGTCTCCTACATGTTTTATATCTGATCCACTGTGTAAAGGGGCTCCTTTGATCAGCAATTTGTAAAAAAATTAAAAATCATCATAAAAGCCAGGCCTTTCATTAAAATATATTGATATCTATGTTAAATAGAGGCAGCCAGATTGCATCAGTTCATCCAGTCTCTGGTGGTGAATGGTGGTGGATGGCCTAATAAAAACTTTAAGAGCAGGGCAAGCACATACTGATATTTCAGAATACTCCCCCATTTTCTACCATTCTGTAGCTTAGGGCCCTCCTGAGCTTCTGGTGGCATCTCTGCATTGAATATTCCCCAGAGGGATGTTTCCTGCCATGAATTTGTCCAAGCACTTCCCAAACCCGTGTAAATTTGTAGTGTCTGTGACATTCTGTGCAATGAGCTCCTCAGCTTAATTATGCGAGGTGTGAGGACGTGCATCCCATTGCTCATTCCAATCTTCCACCAGATAATGCAATCTGATGGCTCGTTGTTGTAGGGGGGGAAAGGAGGGAGAAAGAGAATATTAATTTGTTACCACATCTTCCCAGGCACCTGGGATTTTGTCATCTCCTGTCTACATTACATAATAATTAAGTTTTGCACTATAGGGTTATTCTGCCTCTCTCAGATCCATAAGAACCAACTGTGTCAGGTTTCTCTGAATCTATCCTGAGCCTCTGTCACCTCACCCTTCACACCTTTCACACTTGTGCTGGTGACTTCTCAAAGAATTCTCTTAAAACCGAGATCTGCCTCTTAGACACGTTTTTATAAAGGTGCAGAACTCTTCTTCTTCAACAGTTTTGAGTTTCTCTTGATGCTTTTTGGCATTTCTTATGACATTTTGTTGTTGTTTTTTTGTTGGTTTTTTTTTCCTGATACTTCAGTGCTTTTGAGTATCTGGTTTCTAACATTCCTTTTGCCTATTTGCTCCATAGACCTCTTTTTTGGCAGCTGATCCTTTGTGGTTTTTTAGGTACAGCCTTATCTTCTCTTAGCAGCCCTTTCACACATTCCTAATCTATTGGCTCTCTGTACACTCTGGCAGAAGTTTTATTTCTGTTGTGTCTGTAAATAAATGCATTCTTTCCTCAGCACCTTTTCAAGTTGTTTCTAAAAATATTCGTGGCCTGACATGTTATGTTTGCACACAATAAAAACTACCAGAGGTTGAGTTATTCCCTCTTTTCTGGTTTTGGACATAACATTAAGTTTCTGAAGGATGATTTCTTTCTTTGGCTGTCCTTCTTTAGCCTCCTGTTTGACCATGGCAGCATTTGATAGATGATAGCTTCTTAACAGATGGCATTGTCCCCAGAACATGATCTTTCAGCTGCAAAGATTTTGTGCTTTCAGATGACCCTTTTGGTTTCCTTTTTAAAAAAGCTTCTCCATTTTTCTTGGGAGCTCCCTTTTGAGCCATCAATTGTTTGTGGAGTGATTTCTGGTTTCTCTCACTCCTGCCCTGCTCTTCTCAGCCACACCTCAAGTCCTGGGCCCAGTTTTGGGCTCCTCATTTCCAAAAGGACATTGAGGGGCTGGAGCATGTCAAGAGAAGGGAATGGAGCTGGGGAAGGGTCTGGAATATGTGAGTTATGAGGAATGGCTGAGGGAGCTGGGAAAGCTCAGCCTGGAGAAAAGGAGGCTCAGGGGGGACCTTGTGGCTCTGCACAAGTCCCTGCCAGGAGGGGCAGGGAAAGGAGGAGAGAAAATGGCCTCAAATGGCACCAGGGCAGGCTCAGGGTGGAGATTGGGAAAGAAAATTTCCCTGTCAGAGTGGTGAGGGTTGGGATGAGCTGCCCAGGGAGGTTTGCAGTCACTGTCTGTGGCAGTGCTCAGGAGCAGGCTGGATGTGGCCCTTGGGGACAGGGTTTGGGGGATGCTGGGGTGGCACTGGGGATCCTCAGGGGCTCTTCCCACCTGGATGATCCTAAATTGTGTAAGAGATGGGAAGGGCCACCTGGGCACTGCAAAGGAGCCCCTGAATGGCCACAGCAATTTGGGGCCTGTGCCCCGCTCAGTATCAAGGCAAGGCTGGCACTGCCCCTCCCTGCCTTCCCTCCATGGATTTTTTGTCTCTCTGCAGCATCCCCATCCCGGTCTGAGATTCCAATCTGCCTGCCCCACATGTTTTAGGGATGTCAATTAACACCAAGCTTCTCTCACACTCATACCAACGTGACCTGTTTTGTAACACCACAATTCAAAGGCAGTGCCTCACTTTCCTCACTCTGCTGCTCCAGCAGATCCTTTTCTGAGTTTCATTTCCATTAGGGATTTTCGTTCCTCTTCCATTTTTAAGTTTGCAGCCAAGCCAAGAGACAGCTATTTCCCCAGCCCAAATTTCAGCAGGTCTCATGGAAGAAACTAAAATTTTCCCCTCCTTCAGTGTTTTTCCACGTTTCATTATTTATCACTGTAAGTTAGATTTGGGTATATTTGCATAGATGTGCATTGAACAGAAAATGTAAATTCTAACAATTACATTGAAATATGAGGTGAAATTCAGTCATTATCTCAACTTTTATAGTGTCAAGGAAACAAACATATTTCAGTACTTGAGTTAAACTGTTTATTTATTGTAATCTGCATTAAATCATATGGTTTATGCTATCCAGAAGGGCAAACTGGATAACAATTTATTCCTTCCACCTTTTTTATTTCTGCAAGTGCATAGTCCTCTCACATATCATAATATCTAATTGCTTTTTCTCTTTTTTTTTTCCTTTCTCTGTCTTTTTTTGGCCCTGAAGGCTTACATCAGGACATCAATAACTTGCTACACAAATTATTTTGACTTGATCTACCTCTGTGTTATTGCAGACACAGCAGCCTTGGCTGGGTCTACAACTTTGACAGGCAAATTCCAGTTTCTTTAGTCATCAACCATTCTGAATTACCAAAGGAAAACTATTAACAAATTTCTGACATGAAAGTGCTGCCTCTTATCACTGTCATGCAATAATTAGAATAAGCAAGCAAGCAAGTGCTCATTTTCTCATTGAGCTGACACATCTTTAGTCTTACCCAGCAGAGCTTTGATACTTAGCATGTCACATACCTACAAAAAACATGAAATTTAAAGTGGAAAACTTTTCCAAAGAAAGTTCCAATTCTGTTTAAAACCCTGTGATGTTCTGCAGTTGCAGAAATGGCATTTTGGAAGTTGCACACATAATAGGTGAAAACTGTAGGAAAGGGGACTTTTTTTGGTTGAACCACTTGTCCTTTAATTACAGCTCCTAAACTGAAAGAAAAACAAATTTTGAGACATTGCAAGGCTTGAGACATCACAATTCAAATAAAAACAATGTGTGCAGAAGGACTTCCCCAGACTTTTACCCAGACACAGTGAAGTGCTCCTGTATTTGCCTAAGTTTACTTATGTAATGTCAAGGTTGTTAAAACAATAAGCTCTTCTTCTGCCTAATTCAAGGACTCTCTCTCACTTTGGGTGAATATGTAAATCAGGGGAGGGAAAGGAAGGCAGGTGCTCATTTTTCATAGTATGGGGATGGCCTGTTTGTCTTTCACTGTTTCTTTCTAATCTCCTCATCCCTATTTTCCAAAAGTTATCTCACTCTTCTAGCTACAAACTAAAAGTATTTTCATGTTGCAGAACTTTTTCTCTGTCCTGCCCATGATGAACAATTCACGTCTGTATGCACAGGCACTCCCCAGATATTGTCTGTAGTGATAAAGCTGATTTGGTGATAAACCTGGCTGTATATTTTTATGCTATCTGTCAACTGTAGGAAAGAGATCAGAGTTTCCCATTCTTATTATTTTGAAAATACTCTTTTAGAATTATATTCATTGGTGATAAGTGCAGGTTTGAGTATATAACACTAGTGATTGAATCAGCATTGTTTCTGAAATTATTTTCTTTACAAAAGAAGAAAAATCACATCTTTGAGCAACAAAAAATTCATGCTGTACTGGCATTATATTTTTCTTATATATTTAAAACGAGGTAGACGGTTTGAGTAGAATCAGCAAGACAAATCCCTTAGAAACCACAGAAAATATTGAACTTCAATTAAAGTTGTGGAGATTTCTCCTCTTTAATTTTTAAAAGTTGCTTACTGCTACAATACTTTGCAGAAATCCTCTGGGCCAAAAGAAGTGGTAGCTGTTTCCCCAAGCTGTTAATGAATTTCACACTAAATATTTTGTAATCTTTAGAAACAAGGGACTTAACCTAAATTGCTTTCCCATCGTTTTTTGAAGATGGCAGTCTTCCCAAATGTAACATCTGCTTTTTTTTTTTAACTGGTGCTGTAATTCACAGCATTAAAATCTGACTCTGATGGTGTCATCCTGGTTGGGTTTCCCTCATCTCAAACCTGCTTGCAGTATCCTTTGCTGGTGATCATCCAGCCCAGTGCACAGATGGTGGGCAGAGAGTAACTTTCAGTTTCCAGGACTCCAATTAAACTCTTCCCCTGGGACTTCCACCCACCACACAAGGTCACTTGGGGCCTGCCCAGTGACAGTGACAAACAATCTCCTAATTACAGAAACCCAAAACCCTCTTAGTGCCATTTGCAGTTTCTCAGGGACTGATGAGGAAAAATATTTCAACACCACACTTGGCTGATTTTTAAGAGATAAACATATATTTGCAATTAATGAGAATAAGCAATAATAAAAATTTGGCCTTAATCTCATTCAAGTGCATGGCGACACATGATGATATTAATTAAGAGGACTGGTGACAGGCTCTCAGGGTGAGTGGAAACAACCACACTCAGAGGACTTGTGCTGCAGCAGAGCACCTTTTCAGGCTGCTGGGAGAACATTCATTACCATGTACCACACTCGTGTTTCATTAATACATAACCAATGTGCAGAATTGCTCCGTTAATCTTGAAGATGAATTACTCCTGTCAGGGCTTTGTTACAGACTTATCTCCACCACCAACACTTGTGAGCTGAGACAATAACAGCAACACTCCACTTGCTCTCCAGTGTGGGGAAAAAGAATATTCCAAGTAATTAAGAATACTCAATTTAGACAGTTGATCTTCTATTCCAGGAGCTGGTCCTGTAGGTTTCACTAATGAGACACTGCAAGTGCCAACCACCAGTGCTAACCTGCACATTCTTAACCTGAAGGAAAAGCAATTAGTGATACTGTGTGATTGTGGGATTTTAACCAGTTTCTTTAGCTTCTTGCTTTCAGCCAGAAACAAATGTACAAAAATGCCAAGAGATGAAAAGGGCAAAGGTTGAGGAAGATTCAGCTGTAATTAACTTCTGAGTGCATTGCTCTGCAGAGAACTTGGTTTAATGGCCATGTTATATGCTTGCACTTGTTTTATTTTCAGTTCAACTCCTTGTCAGATCAGATTAATGTGTTCCTAAAATGATGCTTTTGCAAAACAGGGGGGAAAAAGAAAGTCCTGCAGACTGCATTTGAATTCTTGTGATTGCCCTGTCACAAGCTTGCACTTCTCTGCTTCAGCCTCCACCAGGGATGTGTCAAAGGCCAGGATGGGCTGGACCAACACCAGAATGAGCTCAGTTCAACCACACAGGAAGGAAGCTCCCTTAGATCCATCCCCAGGCTCTCTGCTGGCAGTGTAGGGAATTAATTTCATAGTCCACAACTCAAACCGTGCTTCACAGGGAGGAAAAGTTACCAAACTCTCACAGACTGACCTCCACCAACACAAATGTTAATTTGAGATGTGTGACCACATCAGGTGAATGTGGTAAACACAGTCCTGTGTTTGCCAGGCACTTGGGAAATGGGTGGAATTTGGTCCAAGAAATATTGTTTTAGTAAGTCACAAATTACCAGGATATTTATTTTACAAAAGAAAGTGATCTTTTCACTTTTTCTGTAGTCAAAAAGGGAAGGAAAAGTAGAACATATTTCATTATGTTAAGAGAAAGGATGGCTCTACAGGAAAGTGTATTGAATAGAAACATAACATCAAATCAGTTACACAATCAGTGATTTTCCTATAAATCCAATACAATAATGCATTTTCTTTTTTAGTAGAATTTTTTTAAAAGTCTGATTTCTGTTACTAGTGAATGCTGTCGATCAATATATTTTACTTCATCTTCCCTATGACCACTCTTCCCATGTTTAAAATAAACTGTGCTTTTGTTTTGCATAATGTGGATTATTATAATGATTTTGCTATGATCACTTTATTATATCTCATGGTAAAAATGTGACTTGTTAATTTGGCAACAATTAGTCAATTCCTGGGAAAAAAAAAACCCAACCAACCAAACAAAAAAAACCCCACCAAAACCCAACAACTTTAAATACCAATCAAAATTAAATGTTTTCTGAGTGGAAATGAGAGGCTTGGTAGAGAATAGACTATAGGACACTGAGTATTTGGGGTTCCTAAGATTCATGAACTTAAAATTGCTTTTAAGGTTTATTAAGGCAAACATATGTTATGTTCTGCTTGGGTTTGTTTTTTAAGCAAATGGCTCCTTTTCTGGGGCATTTCTTTATGGAACAAGTTCCAATCTCTATATATGTCCATTCTATCTTATGTCTAACATCTCATTACCAGGCATAAAATTATAAAATTATATTTTTATGTACTGCTAAATTGTACCCCTTTCCCCATCAGTTAAGCCTCATTTCTAATCCATATATTCCATTAAAACAATTTGCAAGTTTTAAAGTAACATTGACCTGGGATGTTTATTTCCTTGCCTGTATTTGGAAGAGACAGAACTACACAGCAGCAGAGAAACAGGGAGATAAAAATGGCTTTGCAAAGTTGTGGGCTGGAGATTAGAGAAATTCAGGCTGACATTCTGCCTCAGAGAGGATGGGATGGGTGGCCTGGGGAGGGAGGATGAGGTTACAGCCTTTAAGCCATGCCATGCAAGAAGATCCACAAGAAAATCTGGGTCAGTCACTCACTGAAGATTGCAAACTGCTCAGCAGTAGTGGCAGTCTATATTTGGCCTTTGTGTAAGGGAGAGGCAGAAGATCCTCACTCGACCCCAGCACAGCACCAGCCAAGGGGTGAACGTGTTACAGGGGCTAGATCTCCAGAAGGTGCCCCACTTCTGGGTATTCCAGATGTGAACTCCTTCCTGCAGGCTTTCCACTCATTTCATTCCTGTTTCTGGTAACTGGTACCACAGAGCTCTTTTCCTTTCTTTTTTTTTTTTTTTTTAAAAATTCATTTTAATTTCTGCAGTTGACTACCATTTTGAATTGCTTGAACATTTATGAAGAAAACTATTAATGTCCAGCAGGATTCATGGCTCACCTCTATGTCTCAAAACATTGGGGGATTAATCAAGCACCTAATACACAAAATATAGTCATGTCCCACAAACAGTACTGGTAGGATTTACAAATTTCTACAGAAACATTTCCACAGAAAACAGGAAAGAAATGGGTCAGAACAGTAAACAGATTTTGGTTGGAAACCAGAAATAGAAGCTGCAACTTTCTGAAGCACTCTGCAGAATTAAATTTCCTTCTTCTTAATGAGTGAGGTACCAACATTTTCCTTGGCAAGGTTGTTTTTCCTCAGAATGACCAGAGATGCAGCACATTGTGTTTCCTAATGAGAATGAGGTGAATGAATAGCCCTGCTGTTTTCCCTATTATTCTTCTTTCTGCCTTTTAATGGTGCATTACCAAAATGTGAGCTGCCTTCTCTGAATTGCTCCTGTATTTACAGATCCCATTAAAATCATCCAGGTTGCACTGATGTGTGTTCTAATGGTTGATGGCAGCACCTAACGGTGTGAACAAGATGGGAACTGCCTGATGTTTCTTTCAATGACAGTGCTGAGTTACAGGTCATGGAGAGGAGGACTGCCAGCAGCCAGGATTCCCTGGAAATGTTTCTGCCTTCTTTGCATGTCGTTCTCACACGCTGTGTTTGTGGGTTTGGTAAAAGCTAATCACCCTTGCCTAATGGGAAGAGCATTCCAGGACTATCCCATTGTGGATTGAAACACTAATCTTAAAGAAATTAGGATTTTAGTTAAAAGTTAGAAGAAACTGGGCTTAAGATAGTTACCTGAAATTTAAATAATTGATTGCCTGTCAATTTATGTTTGCTCAGCTGTGCTTGCAATGGGAAAGGATGAAACTGGTAGGAAGGTCCAAAGAACAGAAACAATCGCAACCAGAAACTCATTCTTTGCAAAACTGGAGTTGCCCCAAAAGCCATTTGTATTGTCATTGATAGAAAAGGTCAGGGAGAGGAAGACTCACCTTACTTCCTCCTTTTGAGACCCCTCCCCACAGAAACGACCCCAGACTTAATTCAAGAAGCCAACCAGGCTGCTTAATTGCCATTCCAGCTAATTACCATGGGAAGCAGGGATGGGAGGGGCTGGTATTATGAATATGTATTTGTTTGTACCTTTTGTCAATAAATAGACTCTGTGACCACCTGTGGTTTTGCAGTGTGTATTAGAGGGTTACCTCACACTGCTGCCCAGGGCTGAATGAACATTCACTCACTAACTTTAAATTGTTAGAGAGTCTTTTGTCTGTCCCAGTTGAGTATCAGTATTAGACCAATACTCATATTTTGGTAAATCAGGGTTGCTCACTGGAAGGGCTGTGTTGAAGGCACACCTGTGAGTGCTCCCATGGTAAAAGATCCATAACACACTCCCTGGAACACATCATGACCACTTTTAAACACACAATCATCGCATCTATTAGCTCTAAAAACAAAATAAGCCACACTAGGACTGCTGGATGCATTCCCAGGGTGTGTGTGAGATCAGTTTTGAAGGCAGTATTCCTAAAGGAACACACTCACTGAAAGATAAGGCCAGTGCAGAGGATTCCCCAGGGAATGTGATGGTGTTTGGGTGGCAGTATTTGCATCTTCAAATCATCAAAGTGGGTACCTTACTATTTGCTATGTTATAGATAATAGTTAAAACAAATTCACCAAAAGTGAATTAATCATTATTACAAATGAACAATTGGTTTATCAGAGCATCCAGCATGATAAAAAAATTAGTGAGAAATCCAAAAGCTAAGGTAAAAACCACACAGTGAATACATTACTGTACTGACAGCCATTCCCAGTGGTTTAACTACACTCTACAATATTATGATAGCATCCAACAGTGGTGATCAACACAAAAAGAAAAACAGCATGGGAAGGACTACATTTTTATACCTTTGTGTAACCAATCTTTTATTCTGAAGCTCTGGAACATTTCAGTCTGTGGCCTTTTAACTAGCTGAGCATACTCGTGGTGATTAGAAGTGAAGGGAAGAATGCTGCATAAATCTGCTGAAATCAGCAGAGATTTTAAAATCCCAACTACCTCATAACACTAATTTAGCTTGTTTGGGGAGCCTAAATCTAACTTATACCTAAATCTAACTCACCTGGCAGGTCAGCTACTTCATGAGCAAGAACAAACCAGTAAACTCAGCTGGGTTGGTCTGCAGAGCTTCAATAATAAATTAAGGCAAAAGCTTTCTCTCAGAAGAAATCACAAAAAACAAAACCAAAACTATCATTAATTTAAACTACTTCCTTTCTTAATTTATGTTATATTCATTGTAACCTCTGGCCATCAGGAATCCTTTCATTATCCGGGTTTAAGTGGTAAAATGTACACTTTTTTCCCTCCAGCTTGAGTTGATTTTCACTTTCCCAAGACAACCATTAAAAAAATCATCACACCAACTCCTTCCTGACGTCCTATTTGCACAGGTTTCTAAAAAATCAACTCAGGATTGTCTGTCTCAGTTTTTAATTAAGTTAATCAGTTGTAATTACAGGTCTAAACACTTCCTCTGCAGTTGTCAAAAAAAGCCTTACTCTTTTTTCTCACTGCCTCCTATCAAATTCTTCTGTAAAGAGCTTGAGCAGCACCTGCTCCACATTAAGATCTCCTAAAGACAGGTAACAGGGATACCAATTTTAATATCAGGTGGTAATATCTAATTACTGACAGAACATCATCATAAAATGGTTATGAAAGTAATAATTTCATTCTTCCTCAGCAAACACCACCACAAAGTCTGAGAAAAACTGATTTATTTCCATTAGAATTAATCTCAAGGAGCTGCCTTGTTTTGTCACCGTAACTTCAAAAAATGCTAATTAATTCTAAATCAGAATGTATGTAATTATAACAGTTTTCTGCTGAAAAACAAATTACCTGCTGCCTTTGGGGTGAACAACACGGAAGATATTTCATATTCCTTTCAACAGCATCAATATTTTACATTTTAGGCCATGAAAATAATGCGCCAGCCATCAACATCCCATCTTTTCCCTCTCAAACGTTTGGAGACTGTTTTCTTCCTCCTAGCACAGAGACACTAAACGAGTTGACAGTGTGCTTGCCAGTCAGTTTAATCTCACTCTCTCTCTGGGTTTGTGGGAAAACTGGCATGCCAAGTTATTTTTGGCCAAATGTTACAGTATGAAGAGCCTTCAGGAGCTTTCCTTCAGTGAGTGGACTAACTGGCAGCTGTTTTACCTGCAGAATGGGAATTGATGTTGCCATGGAAATAGAATAACTTCTTTTTTTGGTTTTTTTTTTTTTTTTTTTGTTTTCTTTTTTTTTCTTTTTTTTTGTCCCTGTCTTTGCATATTTGGGTTTGCTCAAGCACAGAAATCAGTTCAAGAACAATCTCCAAAAGAATGAAAGACAAGAAGGACTCTTGGAGGGAGCTCAAAAGCTGTTTGTATCTATTTCACACAACTGTCATTTATGGACAAACCACTTGAGTTTCTCTTCCTAAACAAGAAGTAGGTGAAAAATAAAAAAAATCCACATTTCATCCTCATCTGTTGATGACAGCCATGTATTTTCCATTGAATGTTTCATAGTGATCAAACTTCACAAAAATTGGCCTCTTTCAAGAGGCAGTTCTGTTTGCTTCCACCATTTTTATTAAAACAATCTGTAGCATAAAAGAACATAATAAATGCAGATAAGGCTTACAGATAAGCAATAAAGGAATTTATACTTTTGCACATACAGCAGGACTCTCCAGCTGCACAACAACAGGAGCCCAAGCAGTGAAATTTATGTGCCCTGAGATGATTCAGTTCCCAGAGACCTCCCCAGCCCAGCCTGTCTCCATCTTTTAAAAAAAAAATCAAGGAGACATTTCCATACAGTCATGTAATAATTGTCCTTTCATGAGACAGTGCCTGAGCCTTGGACTCTTCAAAATTGCCCGAGTATGAAGTCACTGAAGCTGCTGCAAATCATGTTTTCACAGAGGGAGCATTTGACAAAAAGGAGGCATCACTGACACAGTCAGTCACGCTGATTTGCTGTGCTCCTTTAAAGACTTCAGCCAAAAACCAAGGAGCTGAAAACCTCAGAATTTAACTCAGACAAAAAAAGCCAAGAACATGTGATGTCTGAAAAGTAGGACCACGCTCCTTGCAGACAGAAAAGCCACAATAAGAAGTTACAGACACATGGGTTAAGTACAAGTGATTTCTGCACTAAGAGGGATGCTGGTGAGAGACAAATCCACAGCAGGTTGGGATTTTCATCAGCACAGATTAGAAGCACAAGCCTTGCCAGAAGCCAGTAGGGTTTGTGTCCTTTGTATAAGAACTTAAAAACTGATAAGCGCTTTGTGGCACAGCATGCAGGATTTTTGGGGGGTTGTTGGTCTGGATTTTTTTATTATAGTGGTTGAATACGATGTTTTTTATATTGTGGTAATTTCATCTCCCACTCAAACCTCGGGGGAGAGGCAAGATCTTTATTGAAGCAGTTACACTTAAACAGCTACAGACCAATCAAAGAAGAAAAAATGAGGCTGCTTCTTCTTGCTGAAATTCTTCAGATTTAGATAAATGCAAACACCATTTCCCCTCTAGGTCTTCACATTTTCTTTACCTTTCCTCATTTAGTTCCACATCTACTTTAATAAATATTTAACCACATGCACCAGCACTTCCCATTTACTCTCTCCTTAGCTTAAAGATTAATGTAGATATCTGAGGAAACAGCTTAAAACCATGGAAAAATCATTTTGTTCATACATGCATTTAGGCAGACCCATGTTTACCTGATTTGCTTAATGGGACAGAAGATTTCACAACTGCATATCAGCCTGAGAGTCAGGAAATATTGAAAGATAGAAGAAGAAAGGCTATTTCCCTGTGAAAACTTGTAATGGACTCATTTGTGATTCTGATTGGAATTTTGTCACACTGGAATCAACAGGAAAACTGCCACGGTCGGCAGCAGAACAAGAATTTCATTCCTGTTCTAATTATTGCTTTTATTTTTTCCCCATAAATGAGCATTCCTGCTGGGTTCTATAATTTTCTTTTCTATTCCCAGTGCAAAGTATGAAACCGCCGTTGAACATGCGAATGAGGCTTCAATTTTCTCTCAGACACATCAAGGGCAAACGAAGCCCTGTACCTGCATTTACCCTGCACAAACTCACAGTTTAGGGTTTTTTCCTACTCCAATGCTGCAGATAAGAGGTTTTGCTTTCTGCAGAGGCTGAGGAGGGAGTGTATCTGTAACTCACTGCTGATCTGACCTTGCAGGATCCTGGGCCATCCCAGCACGTTCTGTGCAGCAAGAAATTGCATTTATCACATCCATAGAATATTCAGATTATTTCAGGCCTCGACAGTAACCATACTACCTCATATTTCTTTATCACCAAGGTCACTTTTTTTTCCCCCAGATCAGCCTAAATGTTTTGCTTTGGTTCTGGAATTGTGGTCCTTAAACTTGAGCTGAGATTTACCACACCCCTTGTTGCTTTTGGATGATTCAAAGCCAAAATAATCTCATGGTAAATTCAGCAGTTTTTGTGGGTTCTATGGTGATGAACTTCCATCCAGCCTCCTATTTTTAATACAATATAAACATGAAGGACAGGTGAATAGCAAGCAACCACTAAGAACAAATTGTATTTCAAACGTCCTGCTTGTATTTAATGACTCCTAGCCCTGTATTTTTAAATGACACTGTATTTAGGGCATGGTATTGCATCCACAAATGCAATGTAGCACCAATAAATATTTCTCTGCTGACATTCAATGCAGGAATCTCTCCACAGCCACACATCACACTTTTTGTCAGCCCAGCAGCCTGTCTGGCTACGAGTTAATGCATCTGTTTCTTCTTTCATTTAGAACCTCAAAAGAGTCTAACTTGGGCTTTGCTTATTCTGCATGAAACCCTTGGATTTTTTGGAAAATTTTCATATATTTTCATCTAGAGTATCTATTAGCTGTTGGTATTTGATACATGCACATTAAAAATGAACAGTAACTCCAATAATGCCTGTTTTTCTTCTTTCTTCTCAGTTTAACAACTTCATATTTCCTTATCCCACTTCATTCTGTTGTTAATTCTCCTGCTGCCATCATCAGCCACACCAAGCTAGAGCTACATCAAACATTTCAGCTTGAGCTGAGAAAAGATCTTGGCTTAGAGCAAACTGAGTTTCAAATCCCCTTTCTACATCACAGAGGACACTGGGAAGGAGGAACAAAGGACATAAACACCCAATTTTTGAGCTCATTAAGATATGTTTAGAAATTTTGGACCAGCAGCAAATGAAGGCAGGAGTGCAGGAGTTGGCTGTGACCACGAAGAAGGACAGACAGTCACTCCCACAGCTGTGGGCTCTGTCAGCACCTGCACAAACCACAGCCAACAGGAAATGCCCTTGTCAGTTCAGAACCCTTCCCCAAATTTCAGAACCCTTCCCCAAATCTCACTGCTTTTCACATCCTCCATCTAGTGATCAATATGCAATAATTCCTATTTTTATTGTTACTTATTCATTTTCTAAGGATAATTTTTTCAATCCCACAGAAGTCACTAAGGCTGGATGTAGGCTGCTTGAGATATTGAGCAAAATAAACAATGGTGGTGAATCAGAGATCCTTGAATATTATTCTTTTTTTGCTTTGAGAAGATGGAAAAAAAATAATTTAAAATTGAGGAAACACCAATAATTTGTAAATGCCAATATTTCAGATTCATTTGCTACCTGCTGTTCTTCCAAGAGCATCTGTTCCTCTAGGAGAGATATGCCATGAAATGCTTAAAGGGTATTCTTTTTTTAACCCAGAAAGGCTGTGTCACAAACCTCCTCAAATGCAATTTTCCAACTCCACTCCCCAGGCCTGACTCAAGGCCAGTGAAGCCAATAAAAAGCCAATGTTTCTAATGACCAGAGATCCCTCTGCCAGAGGAGTTTACTGCACAAGCAGATATCCAGATAGGGAGAATTAAAAAGCAATCATCTCCTGCTGAGACTAGAACAGATTCCAAACTGCAGCCAAGGATTTTTGTTTTTCTGTTGGTTTGTTTTTTTGGTGGATACATGCAGGCTTTGCAGATGAAATGCCAAAAGCAGAGAATCTGATTGCAGTGACCTTATTATTGCTCTAAAGATCCTTCAGTGGACAGCAAATGTGATGAGCTGCTAAATAATTGATTATTTCAAGAACTTAATGCCGAGTGCTTTTCACGCATCAGTACAACATATTATTTTATAGGTGTTGGTGTGTCAGCAAAACTCTGAACCACTCACCTACACCTCTGGCTGAGTAGAAAAAAAAGGAGAGAAGTGGGAGTCAGAGGTAATTCCCTTGAAAGATGGAAAGCATGGATTGCCATCATCCTCTTCAAAGCTGAACTGCAGTAAAGTTTTGCTTCACTTCTTTGCACTTAAATGTGAAGTCCTGATATTGGTATTGCTGTTCAGGAGATGTTATTTGTTTATGGCAATAAAGCAGCAAATTCTATTATGCTTGGAAGATTAAATGGAAATTTTCCCAGCAGGTAGAAAGCTTTACTCCACCCACACACAGTGTGTTGCTGTGTGGCAACACATTTTGCTCCTGGATATGAAGCAAATATAAGGCAACTTATCTTAATTTTTTTTTTCTTCTCAGATGACCTTGTAGCTTGCCAGATCAATGAAAGTCAAGACAGGCTCCCAAAGGGTTAAGAAAGAGAGCAGAAACAGACCTGTATGATCAGACAATACACAGACACAGGAGCTCTGTGTTTTTGGGAGTGTGCTAAAACCATTTTTTTTTTGTTGATGATGTTTTTTATTTTTTTTTTTTAATGAGGATGTTAAAATACTGGAAGAGAAGTTGTGGAACCTCTGTCCTCAGAGGTGTCCCAGATTTGATCAGTCATGGCCCTGAGAAACCTGATCTAAATTAAATCTTTTCTGAACTGGGGGTTGAGTTGGATTGGCTTCTGGATGAGCCCTTAAATGTAATTTATGATACTGTGAGACACGAGTAGGAGGGAAATACTTGGCATCTCTAACCTAATTTCCAAACTAATAGAGAGATAGAGAGATCTCTATTTAAAATATTATCCATTTAAAAATAAATGCACTTTGTCAGGATGATAAAACCTCTGGTTCAAAGTTCAAAGCTGTTATGAACATTAGCATTTCTAACAGGGGCATACACATAAAACCATCTTGAATATTTAAACTAAATGGGCAGAAATTCAAACAAAATCTGAATAGGAAAAGAGGGAATGAATAGGTAATTGACCTGGTTTTCTTTACCCTAATCTTAGCCATCATTACTGGTACCAGCTCTAAGGGAAATCTTCCCCTCCTCTGCAATAAGCTTCATTTTTCCTAAAATGCCATCATATCTGGGAGGCATTTAGGAGCAAGCTTGACATTCTGAAACCATATGCATTGACAAGTGAAAGAGAAACAAATAGTAGTGACAACCAAGCTGTGAATAGCTATTAACATCTCTGGATATTGTGAACTCTCTTCAGACAAGCCTGAACAAGAACATGTTTGGTGTTTCAGTTCTTTAGCTGCTCTCAGTTTTCCACAATTCTGGCACTGTTACACCCCAGTGATAGCACTTGACTCCAAATAAACTAAATCTGCTGTAATTTGCACCTATAACAAAAATCACTGCTTTTGGCTCCAGTGATTAAAGCATGCCATTAAAAAAAAAAAAAAAAAAAAAAAAAAAAAAAAAAATCAGAGCTAAATGAGATGCATGAAGGTATCCATTTATAGTCCAATAAAAGCATCTTAGATATCCAGGTGCAAACACAACCTTGGTTAAAATTAATTATCAATATTTTACACAACTGATAGGAACCATTTCTTTTTTTTTCAATGTCCCTCCTGCCTAGTTTCTTTAACTCTACTTGACATCTTTATTTATTTAATATGGCTCGATGGCCTAAAATGAGAGTTACTCTGAGAAGCAAAGACAATTAAGACAGCAAGACATCAGCAACAAGACCAGAGTGCAGGAAGAAAGAAACTAAAATGGAAGAACATAAGGTTTGATTCAACTCACCTTTCTCTCTCTTATCCATGTCTCTCCTATTTCTATGAGATAGTAAATTCAACTCTCACACACTGTCTTCATAAGCTTTGAAGTATTAGGTAGCTCCAAGACAGAATATTTGTGTGTATGCAACAAGAAAGCAAGGAAATGCCCTGAAATGGTTTGCTGCTTTGAGTTTTTTTAAGTCTTTCTGTGTGCTGTGCATGTCTTTAGCAAGGAGCCAACAAATGTGTAGCAGAAGAACCACAAGGAAACAAAAATATGATTTTAGGTTGTTGAAATGGAGCAAGAACTTCTCTGCAAATATGAAAATTCACTGAGAAATGAAGAGTATTTTGCAATGTAATTACTTCTGGATTACTATTCACAATTGTAGTTTTGTCATCAAAAAGAAATTTTTCCTATTCTGTACTCTGATCAAAATAGAGATATCTGTGGTCAACAGAAGTTTGTCATGAGCAAACTCCAGCACTCAAAAGATCCTGGGTGTTCTGTAACCCTGGGCAAATGGAGCAACTCCTGTGGCTGCTCCTCCATGGGTACCAGCAGGTCAGCTGGAGACCCCAGAGTTGGTGTCTGTGATATTTCTTCATTCCAGAGATGTGGGAAAGGGAAAAACACCCAACCTGGATAAAGAGGTCTGGGGAACAGAAGGTCTCACAGCATGGGGGTCATGGAAAGGACACCAGCAAAATAAAAAGGATAAAATGCAGAAAAATCAGAAAATAAACTGGGATGGAAAATGTCTAAAACTTAGTTCTAAGACTAGGAAAATTTTTCTCTGAACTTGAATATAGCTTTGGATTCTTCTCTCATGAAATTTTCTTAAAACCCAGATGTTGCTGAAACCAAATAGAGAAACATATCCTTTTCCTGCCACTTTGTCCTCCAAGGACAATGATGCATGTTCAAAACCCAACTGAGAATTCACAGGGGACCTAAAGAACTGCATATGAAAAAGATATTATGTAAGCATTATTTCTACATAGGAAAAATGGACATAAAATGTTATATTTGTGATTTATTTGGATTACAAAAGTAAGCAGGCAACCAGAAGTTGGACAATGCCAGACAAACTAGATGGTGAGAACTTGCTCTTAAATTTGATATCCATGTCCAAGTTCCAACAAGCAAGGATCTAATAGTAACACTCATGTGCTTCCCTCCAGCACATCCTATTTCTGTGGCTGTTAGTAGCTGGAAGAAGCCAGTCTCTGTCTCTGTGGAATGTGTGCCTCATTTAAATGCAGAATAAAGGAGATGTTTTGTGTTTTCTTTCTTGCATGTTAATTGCACTGATTGATATGACCCTGGTTTTCATGCTTTGTTCTTTCTTTTATTGCCTCCTATAAGCAGTGGAACTCCATTTAAAAAGCCCTGAGATAAGGCCATGGTAACATAGCAGAGAACAAAAAACCAGCAAATAATACCCTGGCTCTGGGCAAAAGGTGGTGGGAGCTTTTTATTTCAGTGCAACTTCTTGTTTAATCTAGTCCAGACATTCTCGATAGCAATGAATATTCTGCTGTAATTCATCTTTAGTCAATGTGAAATATAAAATAGTTTGACTCATCTTTATGCAGAAATCTTGGTTATTAGATTAAGCCAACACCCTCATTACCATTAAGAATAATTTTAGGTATTATCAGTAAGAAGAAATAATCAACAACATTTGAAAAGTAAGATATTTTTCTCAGAGAGAAAAAATTTCCCTCTTATTTTATATATGAACTTATGTACATACAAAATGCATATGTTTGGAACACTTTTATTTAATGGGTTCACTGAAAACTCAAGTGTTTCTGGCAAAGATTCAGAAAATCAGAAATCTGTATACATATTTATCTGAGATTACATGCAAGATTTTGCTATTGGAGAAGATTCCTTAATGCCTTTAAAAGACTTTTCTATTCCTCTCCTGTCATACTCTTCATTTAAATGTGAATTCAGGCAACAATGCTAGGGATGCCAACTGTTTCTGTCCCTGATTTCATAGGAACACTTGTAAGCACCTATTGGAAAATGTGATCCCCAGTTAAAGCCTGGATGAAAAGCTGCCCCTACAATCTGACAATAGATGATTTTTTAGCTCCCACACCCCTGAGAAGCTCCACTGCAGGACTGTGGGTCTGAAAGCCAATGGCCCAAAGCCTGCTCACCCCAAGGGAAGACTTTCCAGAGACTCCACTGTTCTTGGTTTAAAAAGTTCCATTTAAAGGTCTTTCATGACAGAATGTCCCTCTAGTGACAGCATTATCCCAAATTCTGCTGTTCCCCAAAGCACCAATGCAACACACATTTAAACACCTGAGCTGATGATAACTGCTGCAAATTCCAATTCAGGAATATGGGGATTGTCCCACCTGGAAAATGCAGATTATTATTCTCATCTCCAAAGAAAAGTTCTATATATAGAAAGGGAAAACAGTTATTTTCACACTGATTATTGAGTGATGGTAATTACAGTTCATGTGGGAAATGTTTTATGTCTAATTCAGGTTGTGAACGATTATATGCACCATGCCAATTATTAGGATGTGCATCGGTTGGGATGGGCTCCTGATGCATCACACACTTCCTATAAACATATTTAAACTGAAAAAATAAAAAAGGAAATCTAACAAAAAAATCCCACTTCTGATGATAAACAAAATACTGAATTTTCAGATCATGTGAAATTATTACATTTCATCAGTTGTTAATTTTGTAGGGAGGCTAAAAGCTGATGTGTCAACATTCTTCAAAGAACATGGAAAACAAGTTCCACATTCTGAAGTATGTCATTTAAATGTTCCAATAAAATTGAAATATTTTAGCATTCCCAAAGCATTTTTTGAGGAAAATGATGCTAAACTCTTGTTTTCTGTCTGTTCAAAAAATATGTAAGACGAGTTTTGAATCATCTTTTTCACCAACACAGTAATTCCTTCAAGATTTGCCCTTCCCAGGGGTAATGAATTATTGTTATAGCAGGGCCCACATGTTGCCCCATGGGAACAGAAATCTGAGAGCTGAATGGCATTATATTATTCTTAATAATATTAATATTGTTATTAATATTGATATAAATATTGACAAATATTGATATTTATATTTTTTTTTGACAGCTTTATAATGCAGCTGTACCTGCTCCAATGCAAAAAGCTGATCAAAATAAATATTTTCTGTCCTCTGAGAAATGTGGGTGTCAACTAACCTGACCTGTGAGAAAACATCCAGGCTGTGATTCCAATAAGGATGTCTTGCTTAACTGCTTTGGAAAACAAAAAATACTTCTGGGGAAAAATAATAGAATGCAGCTGAAAGTTGTTTCGGGGGAACCAGCCTCAAAAGTCAAACCTGCACACAGAGAATTGGAGTTGGGGGGAATCCTGGGATTTGCTGACATGCCACATCCATGATTTAGTCCAACAGCAAGGGCCATAATCATTCCTCCAGGCTGTGGCAGGGCATGCTGGGCAGCTGAGAAATGCAAAAAATGAGAGGAAGCTCATCTTTAGCTTGCCTTCCCTGGGGCCAGGTTGCCAGGCTGGGTTAGATCACTCTCTGGTGACAGATGGCTGCAACCCCTGCAGGGCCAGGAGCGCGAGCCAAAAGTTCACGGCAGTCCACGGGAGCGTTGGCTCCGCGGGTCCGGGAGCTGCACTCCGCGGGGATACCCAGGGCAAGGAGCCTGAAAACTGCTCCCAGGAGCTCCAGCCTGAGCTACTGCATCCCCAAATCCAGCCCTGATGGGAGCTGTGATGGGTCAGAATTACCGCCACGGAGAGGAAAATGAACGCTCATTTCTGCACGCTATTGATTGCCACCCCGCGACCAAGTCTAGACCGACACACCAGCTGAATCCAAAATGTGCCTGGTGTCTTACAGGACATGATCTTTCCATCCTGAGTTCCACATCCTGTTCAGCTGGGTTTTGGCAGCTTAAAGTGAAAATGATTAAAAGTTAATGGTTTGGGGAAGCAGATGATTGCCTCGATTTGGGACACAGTCATCAAAAAAAAGGAAAAATGTCTCCTTTTAAGATTCTTGTTAAATTCCCAGCCACTCCACATTTTCTGAAAGCTGTAGTTATTTTATTGTTGCTGCTTCCAGAAATTTTGATCACCTAACATTGGCACAGCTACATCTGGTAATGCTGCCTCCAAAGACAGCAGTGAGAAGAAACATCTACAGCAATCAGTGGGTCAACTGCTTCCCAAGGGTTTCTTGCAAATATATATCAATTATTCTATACAAACTAATAAGTAGATGGTGCTGAGAGGAATTGCATTAAAACCTTTCAGAAAAAAGAAGACATAATTTCGTTATTTGAAAAGATATGCAGCAGCTCAACAGAATAAGCAGGGGAAAACTAATAAAAGGAACACTCAGTGCAACATTGCCATAATTATCATTTTCTTTTTAATACTGTACCGTCATATAAACACAGCATGTTCTCAGCTAAGTATAGAACTTTGTTGAGAATAAAAGTACATCTGATTTCCTAATAAATTAGAAGAATAAGGAACTCCTTTAGGAAAGAAAAAAAAATCAACAGCAAAAAGACCTTGCAGTCACTCTAAGATGTCAAATACCATTAAATACAACTTTGTCTGTTGCTAGAGAAGATAAAAGCTGTATTTAAAAGCCTTGCCAAAAATGTCCTTTTCAGTACTAATTAGCATCAATGGTCAAAGCTGCTAGAGCAAAAGAAGAACAGAGAAAGGGAGGACAAGAGAAATAAGTACCATCACTGACACTAACAGGATTTTTTAAGCTTTGTCTCATGATACATTAAAGGATGTTTTTCTTTTAATATAATGTCCTAAGCTTACAAGTGCTACGAGCAGATGCCCTTCTCAATCTGCATTAAAATCAAGTCTAAAGGCACACAAAGAAGAGCCACAGCAGAAAGTGCCTCTTCCCACTGTCTACCCAGATGAGAAATTAGCAGTTCTGCAGCATAAAATGAAGCTGAGACCTCCTCGTTGTGTTTGAGAGCACTTCTGGCTCCTACTTCAGGACTTTTCAGCCCATTGTCTAGATCAACAGGAAAAACTGAAGCACAGTTAGAGAGAGTGAGTCCACCTGACTGTGTGAATTTTGCCTTAATGCTTTTTACAGTCATGTGAGCTTTACAGAGTCTCAAAATGGCAATTCTACTGTTGCAGCAATGATATTCATCAGGAATTGCAACAGGTTTGCCTTTTCCAACTTTGGCTGTGCAAAACAGTCCCTTGTTGACAATAAGAGCATCAGATGTCAAGAGATGCAGGGGTTTCTCATGTATCAGAGTGGAAAGTAAGTCATCAGGTCTGTTCTTCCATGGTGCCAAAACCAGCTTGGTCTTATCTTTTCAACTTTCTGGGAGCCAGGCTGTGCATTTGTCTTCTTTTCCCTGCTACCTCCATCAACCTGGCACAGCTTAAAAAAATCATCTTAACCAACACAAAAATAAAACCCCAAAAGATCCAAACCAAACAAAACAGAAAAACCTTCAAACCCCTGAGTGTTTTCACTTCCATGATCACCTCAATTTCATTCATTTCCACAGTTTAATTTCTTTCCAAAATACAGTCCCTGCTCACTTCTCATCCACAAAGTTGTCTGTGGAGCAACTGTGGGAGTGCTGCAGTTCCATGGGTATAATCAGACATGAGAATTCCTACATTTCATAATTACTGCCAACTCAAAATATGGGTCAGAGCCTAAAAACTGATTAGCCCCTTGAGGTTTTCATGTCTCTTCTTGTCATGAGTGGCATGACAGGGGAAAGAGAATAAACAACCCTCCCCCTCACAGTCAGCACAGCCAGCCTGGGGCACTGAACCCTGGATGCACAGGCTGGGAACAGCACTGCCATAATTGAGACACCAGCTTCCCAAATCCAACCTGTCATGCTGCTTCAGTCCTTCTCACCAGGGGTTCCTCCTTCACATCCCTCTCAGGCTGACCATGCCCCAAATTCTGGGAATCCATGCTAAATGCTTGAGTCAAACTTTCCTGAGTTGAAAGCCTGGTTTGCCCTCAGCATCCTGCTAATGTTTGATTTATTACTGGAACAATCATCACAAGTACATCAACAAGTACAAGGCTACAAGCAGTAGACCTTAGAGTTGGGCATCTTTTCATTATGGACCATTTTGGACTGTTCAAGTCATGCTGAAGAGATGGAAATGGTTTTGCTCCCTATCAGTCTTGTATGAGAATCAATGAGTTAATGATGAGTTGTTTGACTATTGACTATGTTTGGGATTTCAACTGCAGGGATGTTCATGCTAAGAAATGAGGGGTTTTCTTTGTATTCTGAAAAAAGATGTTCCAAAGACCCAAGGGACTCCTTTTTAGGAAATAATCTTCAGTGTATGAAGTGCAATGAAGCCAGTCTCTTTCCATGTAGTGAAAACTAGAAGTGACTAACATCAGCATTTCCACAGCAAACAGGCACAGTGAGGCACAGCATGTGAACAACATTTTTTAGGATGCATTATGTTTCTGAAGAGAAAGTTTACTTGCACAGGCTCACACTTACTACATATACCAATTAAATCTTCCACTCAACACCAGACAAAAAAATAAAAATGCCAAGGGAAAACAAATAGGGTTATTTTGTTAAGACAGAAAAAAAAGAAAAACAGAGAACTGCCACTTGAATGAAAGTTTATGGTATTTGTTTTTTCATTTATTTTAAGTCATTGATCTCTGCAACTGCCATGACAGGAAATTATATTATTGTTTGCTGTTAATTTTCTCCTAACAATCAATGCTGTTCCATTGGACACCCCACCTTGTCCCAGGAGGCACAGACACAAGGAACCCAAATTGCAGCTTAGCAAAGTGAATGCCCCATCGACATCTCCATGGGAATCAGGTTTCTCTATCAGAAGCAGAGCCTCAAATTGCTGCAGGTTAGTTGGTATAAGCAGTTCCAACCCACATGGGATGAAGAGAAGATGAAAGCCAGCAGAGAATCCCCAGTTCTTCCTGTGTAAATGCATTTTGCTTCACATCTGAGGTTCACTGGGAAGGGCTGGATGCAGCACAGGAGGAGGAATCAGGAAGGCAACACGAGATTTTCCTTTCCAGCGTGTCTCAGAAATGCTTTCTGACAGCTCCTCATGTGCTGAAGAGGAATTCTTCGATGTGCAATCAGCACGGGGGTCTCTGTAGATGCAGGTTGGCATATGGTATCTCAGATTTCTCAGTGACAAGTGGCATGTTATCAGAGCAGCAGAGTAGCAGGGAAAAAGACGTTTTGCTAATCACTCCCTGTTGCCCACACCCTCAGGCAGAATCATATTGCTTTATGCAGATGAGCTCATAACAGTTTCTTCAATTTAGCTTTTATATAAAAAAGTGCCAGCTCCTAACGCTGTGTCAACAGGCACCCGAGGGCCTTCCACTTTACATTGCAAGTGTATTACTATTTAAAGATGAGCTTTTAGCTTAACATCATTGCTTGCCTTCAGAGTTTAATTACCGCCCTCCCCATGAGGCCCAGTGAACCATCCCCTCCTCCCACGGGACTTCTGCCTGGCAATGATCTTTAACTAAATCAGTAAATGCCAAATAAGCACTTCTTAAAGATGCAGTGGCTCCTTCCCTGCCCAGCTCTGATGCTGCAGAAGCCAGGCTCTGGTTTGGATCTCCCTGGCAGCAAGCCATGCTGAAATTAGAGGGCTCAGTTATAAATCTCATCTCGCTGGTATGAAATAAAAAGGGGGATTTTTTAAAAAATGGATTTTTTCCCCTCCCTCCTGCTGTGTCTTGTGTTCAATTATCCCACATCATTACCTATAGGCAGGCATAAATCATAGGAACAACAGTTGGATCAACTGTGTCTCACAACATTCTATACAACCTGGACTTCCTACAATGCTCCTCCAAATTATTTTCCCACATTTCTTTCCACCACCTCTATCAGAAATAGAATATTTGTATTATGAATTAATTCATTCCCTCGAAATAAATATCCAAAACTTATAATGGGTCAACAAAGATGCACTTAGTTCTGTAACAATTCAAGTTACTGGGCCAGACAGAGGCTAAAGACTCAAGAGTGTCCATAGAAAGAGAAATTTAAACAGATTTATTTTTTTAGATAAAGGAAATAAAAATTGGCACAACCAGGTGTGGTTTCATAAATGTGGGAGTATCACAAGCAGCTACAGTGAAATGATCCTTGTACCCAAATATTACCAATGTGTACTCCAGGACAGCACCCACAGCTCTGAGCTGGGGGAACAGAGCAGGGATCTGTCTCACCTGATTTCTCTGCTCACAGGTGAATTACCCACCAGGGCAGTAATCACACCATCACACTGGGCTGTGCTTTCTGAGGCACTGGCCAGCACACATTGCAAATGATCACAAATCACATTGTGAATGTGCCTCTTGGAGCTGTCCCTGGCTTGAGAAACAACATTCAGGCCAGAGTGAGTTCAAAGAACAATGGGTCTGAAATTGAAATTAAGCTTTCCATCATATAATTATAAGCATATTGGGTTTTTATTTTGTAAATTTTCAAGAAATCCCTTTCTCCCTCTGTGCTTCAGAATACAAAATCTCTAATCAGTGTTCTGGACCAAATAAAAGTAGTACTTCTATTTAACTTAGAGAGGGAAAAATACTGGTTTTTTTGAGCATGAGACTAGAAAAACATGCAAGCATCAAGTAAACAGAGTGCACAACATCACCATCTTCAGAAGAGAGCAGAAAGCTGCAGTTTCTTGCAGGCTCCCTATGAATTATGGATGTGGCAACAGGCCTCTGGCAACATTTTGCTATAATGTTAATTTTTCTCTTTTTTGATTTCCTGTTATTTGTATTTATAAAGAAAGCTGTCAAGCATCAAACCCCAGGAACATTCTTAAAACTTGGTCTCTGAAGGTGTGAACTGCAGTTGAATAAAAGTGGTGCTTCCTCATCTTTAAACTCTTATTTTTCTATTGTTTTCCTCACCAGGGCACCTGAATGTTTTACAAACATGACCACTCCTTCCTTTGAAAACTAACTAAAATGAAAACTAAGCACACATTTCTCCACCTGTGCATGTTGCAGGGTTTGTTTAGCTACTGTGGCAAAGCCAAGCCAGGTAAATGATTATTCTTCTTTTTTTCCCTTTCCTTAGACAAAATAATTCCAAATAATTGAAATGGACATGGCTACCACTTTCTGTATGCCTTAAAAACTGTGTGTTAATTAAAAGGAATTTTGTCTAACACTGACTTTGCCCATTTCTTTGAGAAGATCCTTCGCTGGCAGATTTGGAGAATGGCATCACAACAGGGGCTGTGCTGCCAGAACCCTTCTTAGAACCAGGCTGCAAATACTGTCAAATATATCCAAGTACAGGGATCCTGGGCTCAGATCAGCCATTGCTTCTCTCATCCATGATATTCAGCTCTTGAATAAAAATTACAATAAAAGCAATTGTCACTTAGGGCTTCTCTTTGATTCTGTTCCCAATTTCTGTGGGTTTTATCTCTGGTGATTTATCTGTGGCTGAAATAAATGTTTCTTAAAGGCTGGACTCACCACTTCAGGGGAGCAGGACCAGAGTGAAAGGCTGGAAAAGATGCTGGAAATTGTGTGGCTTATAATCAGGTGTGCCTTATATATGGACAAAGAACGAAAAGTTGCTGTTTTAGTTTGGAGGACAGGTGTCTGCTGAGAAAGGCAGGAGCTTCTCTTTGAAATGGAGAATGTAAACCCCCTCCCTCCAAATTATTATAATTTTGAAATCAAGGGGCTTTCAGGCAAAGATATGGGAATTAGGAATAACAGTTCTTTACTAGGGAAATTAAAATAGAAATACAGTACTACAAAGAACAAACCCCAAACCCTGACACAGTCAGAGTACAACCTGACACCCGTCAGGCAGGGTGTTGGCAGCAGTCCCATTCCATGGTGGCTGCATCCTCCTGCAGTGACAGATGTGGCTCAGTTGGAGCAGTGCTCCTGTACAAGGTGCAGCTTCCCTCTGGAGCTCCAGTGGGGATGTGGAGAAATCCGGTTTTCCTCTGGAGTCCAGTGGAGAAAGGGGCTCCCTTAGTGTCCCAAAACCTCTGTTTTTATCTTGGTAAGAAATGTTGGGCTCTTCCCCCTGGCTGGAGCAACTCCCAATGGGATGCAGTAATTTTATCAGTGCCACAGTGGGACTCAATGGCCATGAGCAGAAAATGACTGGCTGGAGGAAGGATGGGCTGTGAAAAGATAAAGAACAATGCCCTGCCTGGTTTCAATGGATGGCCCATTAGCAGAATATCTCCCAGGGAGATCAGGATCACTGCCCCACCCTCAACAGATGGTGATAGAACAGATACCTTTTATCACACTCTGTATTGTAACATGTGGCTTATAATCAGGTGCGGCTTATGTATGGACAAAGAATGAAAAGTCGCCGACACCCAGAAGTGCGGCTTATATTCAGTGTGGCTTATAATCGTGAAATTACTGTAAACTGATTATTGTGGAGACAGAAGGGGCAATCAGGGAAGCCACCTTTCCCTGGTTCTAAAGGGAAAGGTGACTGCCCTCACTTTGCACCTATTCAGACCTGGAGCTGAGGAACAGACAGGAACAGTGCAGCCAGCAGGGATGCCCAAAGCAGCAGGCAAGCCAGGAGGAGACCCAAAACCAGCAAACCTAAAGCCTGCCAGGATGGATGCTTGCTGCTGCAGAGCACCAATGACAACTTCCATATTTTCTGGCCTTTAAGCTGCTGTCAGTGTGGAGAGGTGCCAGGAGAGGGCAGGGAGCAGGGAACCCCCAGCACAGCTTGTTCAAAATGATCTTGGCTGTTCCCTCTGCTGACTCCTTCCCTAAGCTCCTCTCATCCAGGAGCTGGGGGATAATTGTGTTTTTCATGTTATTAAATCACTCATATTGGAGGACTTAGAAAAGCACCACAAAATTCCCCTTGTATCAATGCTGCAAGTTAACAGAGACAGGTAAATTCACACCAAATAATCCCTTAAATTTTGCTGTCCAAGCATTAAAGAGTAGGACCTTCCATTGATAATAAACATTGCTGTCTTTAGCTTAAAAAGCCTTTTTTGCTTCATCAGAAAAGACAGCCTTCAACACCTGCACTAAAGTGCACCAAAAATGGTTAGAAACGGAGAACTAATTCAGCATCAGCTTTTACTATCTTAGGTAGTTTATTCCTTCTCATCAGGCCCAAGCAAAATACCAGCTCAGATACAAATAAAGACCAAGCCAAGAGTATTTGTTGAAGGAGGCTGCAGGGGAACAGGAATATCTAGAGTTAGAGGAACAAATAAGTTCTATAGAAGTGCTAGAGTTTATAGAAGTGAACTTCTTTTACCAGCTTAAAATGTCTAATTCATAGACTGATGGCAAATCGAATTTTTGAATCCTATCACAACTTCACATCCTGCTTTGACAACAGTTAAAAGTGTTTTACAGCCTTTCAAGTTCTCCATTTGCTCACGTCTGTGTTTTCAGAACAGAAAGACACAACTTCCCAAAAAGATGTTGGCAAGTGAGTCATTCTGGGAGTCTTCAGCTATTTTCTCCACATTAAATAATCATACTGAAGAGTTTCCTTCCCACATGTGACCCAAATCCTTGACAGTGCTATTCCAGCTGCAAAACCAAACCTCCCCTGTGTCCTTCTTTGCATGGTTAAATGAAAGCAGAACAGACTGAAGAGCTGCATGCTGCTACAGAGCCTTCCCACATATTCATTCCTGCTCTAAATATGATAATAGTATTATTTCATGCAATACTGTAATCACTGAAATATGTCACTGATCTGTAAACTAGCATTAAAGATCAGATAAAACCAGATTTCTTATGTTTCAGACATGGATTACTTGTAAAATCCAACCCGGAAATTGAAGCAATCCTAAGCATCTTTTTTTTTTTATCAACATTTCAGCTCCAAACCATCTGTACTTAATTGTGAGACAACAAATTGTCTAAAAACCAGCGAGGATTAAGAAGACAAAGCTTCTTATGGACTGTTTATATTGGAGAAATTTAAAGACTTCTAAGATCACAGCGCTTCTCTGCACTTGTTTTATTTTGGTCGAGCCCCTGTGTTTATCTTCCAAAATGGAAATACATAGAGCACGTTGATCACTGCCACAGCAGCAGTAAAGAGGTTTATCAGGGTCTTAAACATAGATGAGAAATCCACTGATAGCTTAAGAGCTGGCTGACATTTACCCCTGAAGTTCATGCAGGGCAAGCTGCTGAGCTCCAGTGCTCCAGTGACTCCAGAACTGGAGGAACTGGGCCAGTGGAGTAGGGTGGGACCCATTCTGAGTGCCATGCTTTTCGTGTAGCAGAGAAAATAATTTCATTTATGTGGAGTGAGGGATGGAGATCTGGCTGCTGCTGGGTGGAAGGGAGAAAGGGAAGTGTCAGTCACCAAAAGGGTGACCCAAGAGTCTTTGTGTGGATGGAGTCACGTCCATCCCTTCCTAAGGGACAACTTCAGTGTCCTGAGCACCTCCAAAACGTTTTGGAGTGCTGTGCTCCTTCAGCTGTGCTTGCACTCTTTTTCATTTATTCCCTTTGCCAGCCCTGATTTGTTTCAATCACTGGCTAGAAAGCAATATTGTGCAATTAAATAACAATTCATGAGATGTAGAACCAGCATCGACCTGTCCAAGTCAGCACTTTGCCCACCTGCCAACTGCAGCTCTTCATTAAAGCAGCACTTGGTGCATCTCCCAAAGAAATCCATATCTGCAGAAGGGAAAGCCCTGCACATCTGCCAACAAAAATTTCCTTCTAGGGCTCTTTCTTCTTTGTCTTTAAGCTCCTTCTTAATTTCTTTTGTTTTCTTAGATCCCTTAGAAAAAAAATTCTTAAAAAAAAATAATCCAAGCTTTCTCTAAAACACATCAAAAACTCTGAAAAAGCTCTTAGTGCCATGTCTCCTGGGACTTGTTATGCACTCAAATAAAATAACTGGTAAAATATTTAAAGTTGAGGGAGATGTTACAACTAATAATCTACTCGTTAAAATAAACATGCACATTTTTTAATACAGTAATAAAGAATTGTCTGCCTGGCACACAGACTGCTCTAAATGGTTCCTCCACCTCTGAAAAGCTGGGTGATATTGGCTGAGTCCAAGCTAAAAGTTTGTCTTCAACACATTTTTATTTTGAACACAAAAAGGTCAAATCTCATCTAGGACAGTCAGTAAATAACATCATTTCTACATTTTGTCAGTTAAAAGATATATTAAAGGTCATTATGTTAGAGGTTCATGCAAATGAAGATCCCATCCTTTGTCCCCTCCTCAAATTATTTCATTACCAGTTGTTATTAATCTCCCTATTTTCATTTTAGTCACTTGCTTTTAAATAAATTAGCACAAAATAGAGCAGAACCATGTCTTTATTTTTTATATTTTTTTTAAAGCAAAGGTAACTCTACAGCCTTACACTTAAATGTTATTTTACTGATAATTTGAGAAGATGACAAAACGACAAGTTACAGGGACCCAGCCTCATGTCTCCCTCTGTATTGAGATGAAGATTATTTCAGAATTAGTGCTGTCCTTAAGCCCACTGCTTTACTGGCTTTGCCAACTCACAAATCCAATTAAGACTCCAGGCTGCATTTTGAAAGCTGAAGAGTCAATGTGTAAACCCACAAACAGCACGTCCTCGAGGGCAAATGCCTATGGCCTCATAACCTCCTTGTCTCAAATGAAGCTCTTTAATTTGATTTTTTATCCTCTTTTATATCTACACACATGCCTAGCTGTTCTTAGAAGTAATCTTTTCAAGGCAAATTCATATAGATGTGCTAAAAAAGTGCATTATGTCCATGACTCCTGGGCAGGATGGGACTTCTGAATGGGGCATTTCAGTAGAATTGTTTTAATATTTTAAATCCTAATTTTATACTTCCAGGCTTTTAAATAAGATCCTATTCCATCATTAATAGAGAAGATGATAATTTTGTAGGAACATTTTCAAGAAAATATTTGAAATTGTGGTTGTTTAGGAAAAAAAACAAAGCAAAAGGAAGCTCTAAACTGTAGGTTATTTATTCTAATAATTGATTTTAGGTTTTGTGACTGCTACACATTTTAACACAATGAAACAGTTAATAATACAAAGTAACTTTTATTCAGATAATTTTTTTCAGTGCTGATTATTAGTTGTACTGTGCAACTCTAACTGAACTTCACTAACTAATTCTAGTTTGGCAAGATCTGGTCAAAATTAATAACTGTTTTATCTATTTTATAGATTTTTTTAAAATTTTATTAAACTTCTTTATCATTTTAAATTACAAGACAGACTGTTTGTATGAGTTAGCATAAAAAAAAATTAGATTTCTGCTTAATAAAACTCATCTCACATAAACCCACACAAAAACTTTTCTCTTGTCCATATTTTAAGGTTTGTTCTACACAGAAAATCCCAAATGTTTTAATTCCCATTTGTGCACACCCCACATCTGTCAATGAAATTACTGCAACAGGGGGAAAAGAAAATAAAAAAATTAAAGGGAAAAAAAAGTGAGAGCCACACCACCACACTGAGTTTGGCTCCCAACCTCTGAATGTGGAGATTCCTCTTGATTTCCGAGGAGAAGAATTTAAAAATACCAGAGAATGCAGACTTGCACATCTGCTCATTATGCTCAAAATCAAGTGTGCCTAAAGTGGGTCAGAAGCTCCAGAAACAACTGGTAAATCCCAATTTCTGCTCCAGAATTCAGTGAAGATGCACTAAAAATCTTAATTTATTCCAGAGGAGTTACTCCAGGACTGCTGGACATCCCCAAAATTCAGATAAACATTGACTTCCCATCAAAGAATAGTAGAAAAACAGAAAACCAGAAATCTCTCTGGGGAAAAAAAACAACACCCAAACCCCCCAGAACTTCTATTCATGGAAGCTCCTCAAAACAAAAGACTTGCTCAAATTTTCTGCAGAAAAAAAATTAACAAACCAACCAACACTATGTCAAGTCAAGTGAACCATTCTTGTCAAAGCAAAGTGCTTTGCTCAGGGCACCTTTGAGCTGCTCTGGGATAATTCAGGGTTTCTCATGACCTTCTATCCCCTTCCAAACCAGGACCTGCAGTCCTGGATGTCTCCCAGGATGAGCCAGCCTTGCTCATGGCCACGTGCTCCCCTCCTGCCTTACCCAAGAGAGGAAAGTTGGTCCTCCAAGACAGATGTGACACTTTGAAAGGGTTAAACTAGGGCAGTTTTATCTTGTAATATCTAAAATATTGCCATAATCTTATAATCTTTGTAATTCCTAACTCTGCCAGCCAGATCCTGTTCTGTTTTCTGCCACACAAAGACACGCAGATACCTGAGGTCACAAAATGACTGATCCTGCAGATTCGAGGCAATAAAGCCACTATTTATGTGTGGAAGGGTAAAAGCACAGAATTCATAAAAATATACAAATTTGTGAAGCTTGAAATAAACAGGGAAATATTTGTTATGGTTAAAATATGTCATAGCAATGAAAGCTCTGAAGGTATTGCTTAGGAGCACTGTAATAACATGAAAATTAATTTAATTATAGATTGCTCATATAGTATTCTTTCTAACCCTATCCCTCAGGTTCTTAAATTCAATGCAACAGAGCAGTTAAGTTGATCTTTATAAAAATTAAGATATGAGGTCTCTTTCTTAATAGAAATTTGTAAAATAACACCAGAAAAAAAGCTCAAAAATCAGAACAAATGGCACAACAGAAACATACAGCTCATCTCTTTAACAATAATAAAGCAAATTACCTAGTTGTACTACAACTCCAATGTAAACACCACCCCCAGCAACTGGGATTATCTCCTAATCTGAATTTACATTCCCTAAACAACAGATGGGATATTTTTCATGAGTCACAGCTCATATCTACATATCACCTTGACCGTCACAAATTTAAAATAAACCAAACTAATAATAAAAAAGAGAGAGGTTCCAGATTTTTGTAAAAGTCATCATTATCTCCTGGTTGACCTAAAACAATCAACTTAACCATAAAAGTACCAGCCTGGAGGAAGCTAAAGCCTGGATGGAATGCACCTGTCCCCTAAATTGGCTCCCTACTGGAAATTATGTCCAGTGTAAGAGCTCAGTCTGGATTTCATGATGGGAATGTGGCACTGGGATCCCTAAAAGGCTTCCAAAGCTTGAGGGCTGCCTTTGCCCCTGTGGCACTGAGGATTAGCAGGGTGCTTTTGTCTGGAAAACTTCTAATTGCATTTTGTGAAAACACTGAAATGTGTTAATACAGATTTCAAGTTATTATAGAATGTTGGCATTAATTTCTCCAGCAAATTAGAAAGTCATCTTCTAATTTAATTCCTTCCTCCTTTCCATTTGTGATGAATTTTGGTGAGCCTTCCCTGCTTTTTATAGGAGATACCTTACATTACACTTAGGTTAGTTTCTCCTCACTTTAGGAACTTCTATCATTACCCTAAAACTCTTATTTATATACCCAAGGTGTTTCTTCCCCTTAAAACTCTTCCTTTCCCCAGTAGCTCATTCTGGCCTTACCTCACATTTTGGTTTTCCCCCTTCTGTGTTTTTCCCAAATAATCTTTTCCCATTTCTTTTTAACTCTTCTTTTTAACCTACTCTTTTCCCCTGTACTCCTGCATTTTCTTGCAGTGCACTGAATTCCCTCCCACACACATATTTACTCACAGCTCTGCTCCCAACAACTCTCTGCCCCTCCCTGACCCTGCCACATCTGTCAAACAAAATACATCATATTCCCTAGATGGGATATGGATCTCTGGGGATATAAATCTCTGAGTAGTGCCCTCAGGAGCTGCTTATTCCTGAGGTGGGGAGAAGAGGAATGGCTGCTCCTCCCCATTCCTCTCCATCCACCCACGGGGGAATTCGTGGAACCAAAGGGATTGTTGAGGTTTCTTTCCAAAATGGAAGGACAGCCAGCCTAAATAACCAGGACACACACCTCTCTTTGTTTTCTCTGACAGGAGACCAAGAGCAGCCAAAAAAAAAACATCAGGAGCTGGGCCAGCTGAATATCCCGAAGGAAGGCCAAAATCCCTGTGGAATGCCTGCCCCATCAACAGCAGTCTAGGACCACACTGCAGACACAGAAAACACCAAAATGGTTCAGACTGAAGGCTTTCAACTGGATTGCATCAGGGATCCAGCTCAAAAGCATGGAAATCTAGGATGTGATCCACCTCATCCAGCTTTTGAGGTGGTCAGGTGGGCACCACCTAATCCATGGAGGGAGTAGGACCTTTCCAGAAGGGAGTGGAATGCTTTTCCAAGGGATATGCCTTCGATCAGGGAGGTGAAATTAGTACATATTTCCATAGTTCATCTGAGAGGAGACACACACAGCTCTTTTTGGAGAAGATGGAGCCTTTCCATGACAGACAGGTTGCCACTTCCTTCCCTGTCCCACTACCCCAGTACAGCAATATTTCCAATTACCCCTTCCAATATTTCCAAGGGAAGCAGAAATTGGTTTTCCAAAGTGGGAAAACATACAGCAGAAAGCATTAAAAGAGCTTTATACATTGTTTTTACACAATTAACCTTCAGGCAATGCTGGTGAGGACCCTCTGAGCTCAGTTTAAACTGCTGAGAACCCTACAAGAAGCTGGAGGGAGAGGCAGCCCTGCCTGGCCATGTTTTACCTGAGTCCTTAAAGAACACGGTGTTCAGAGTCGGAGCAATATGGTTTTATGGAATCTGAATTGACACATTACCTAGAAATCTGATTTAGCAGCACTCATAACTGCTCCAGGAAAGTGGTTTCCCTGCTGCAATAAACCAGGTTTATTGAATAGTTGTCTGGTAATCAGCCTGCAGTATGGTTATTATTATTTACTATCACCTGATTTCACCCTTCGTTTAGTAATGGCTGAGGTTATTCATCATGCCCCAACAAATTAAATTGCCAAAAGACTTTCATCTGTCTTTCACAGGGAAATTATTTCCTAAAATATTTTGAGAAGCATTGCTCTTTCATGTGCACACGCATTTATTTATGCACACACACACGGGGGCTTTATGTTTTATTTCAGAAGACATCACAGCAAGATAAAGGCTTGGCTGCTAAGTCTGCTGTGGTTTAGCTGTTCCAGTCAGTTCTTCTCTGCTAATTCTGGTGCCCACAGTTGTTTGTTTCATAATTCACCACGTGAGTGCCTGCTGGAAGCAATTTTAATACCTGATTGCTCTTGGCTTCCAGTGAAGGAACGTCCTTCATCAGGGACAACAAGATGGGGTTGGTGAGAATTTATGAAGCAATGGCTGGATGTGACTACTGGGTAGAAATCACTTTTATTATGTGCATAAAATCGTGTTTGGATTAAAGGACAACTGCATTTCTCAAGATGACAACCTATCCAACACCTCAGACAAGAGAAGAAAGCCTGCAGTTTGGGGCTGGATTTCAGTGACTTTTATGGAGGTTTTCACTTTGACTGACCTGAGAATTTAAGGGATAACTTAAACACAATGGGTGTTCAGTTTTCATGTCTCATAAAAAAGGCAGAATTGACAAAAATAATTTCTGTAAAATAAACATTGAAACCTACTTAGGTGCTGTAGGTAAGAATCAAAAATAACTCAGAGTCACAGGAGTCTTCCTGATGACTTTCCTTCCATCACATTTATAATCAAGGTAGTCTCAAAGGTGTTATTATTACAGCTGTTAATAAAGATAGCTGATATTTTCTTTTAAAATGTGTGCTTGTGGTAATTAAAATGCCTTGCTGCTGCCCTAAAGCTGTGGTTTGATTCATCAGAACCTGGTGGACACATCCTAAAATAACTCTTAACTGTTGCAATTCTTGTGTGTGTTGCTGTGTGAACAAACCACAGGGGTTTTCCTGTGATAATTTTATAATAATATTGTGAAGAATAGAGAGGAATACAAGGGGAATAGAGAGGAAAATAACAATGTAGACTCACCACAAAAGAACTTTCACAGAGAGAAGGAATTTGGGGGAATTTTAAGGAAAAACAATCTCATCAGCAATGAGGGAGATAAAAAAAAGATGAACTGGAAGCTTAAAATGTTGTGACCACCTCCTTCCCTCAACCTATCAAACGCCATTTCTACTTTCCAGTTCCTCTGTTGGTAGCTCCAGTTTGCTAAATCCTCCCCATCAGATGGTTTTATGTTCTCCCTGCCATGACCATGGAGAATTCTACTGACTGTCACATCCCAAAGAAAACTAAATCAACCCTTTTTTATTATTGCTTGAAAGGAAAAAATTAATATCCAGAGTCTCATCATGCAAAGCTGATCACACAACAGAGCTGACCATATCCTCCTGTAAAGGAAGATTGATCAGGTGAGAGAATAAACCTAACCTGGATAATAGATATACCTAAGCCAGCTCTAGATATTTCAGGGAGTAATTTCATTATTCATGTCTTACCAATCATACAAGAGAAACAGTTAATCTCCAAAACTGTTCAGCTGCCATGATGGCAGGATTGGCATTTGATCATCTCTGGGACCTGGATCTTCTCTGTTCTTGCTTTATTGCCAGTTTTGGCTGAGCAGCCCTTCACCACATTAGAAAAACTTCTTTTTGCTAAAGCACTCAGCTGTTCACGAGAAATTGTGTCAGGTGGAGTCTGACTTGGGGCAAATTTGAAGGGTAAGATGAACTTAAACATTTACTGAAGACAAAACAACAAACTCGGAGATGTATTCTGAGAACATTCAGAGCTGCTGCAGCTGTTTCACAGTCCTACCAATGAGTGCTTTTCTTCCCCACATAGAAACTTTTCATCCTTCTCTAAACATCTGAAGGACCTCATAAAAGGGAAAACAAAAATTTAGAATGGAAGATTTTGTCTGCCTGCTCAAAATGTCCACCTGAAAACTCAAAGTCTGTTCTTAGGAAACCATTGGGAACAGAAGGAAGCAGAACAAAGTACCATGTTTGTTTTGAGACGTCAAAGATGTAGTTAAATAAGATTCAGACATTTCTGGAAATACCACAGTGTTCAAGGCACCTACACCCCCTAAATCTCTCCTGCAGTCTCAGCAGTGCCAAGGATTTCACTTGAGAGCATTGTCTGTGTCAGAACTGCACAACCCTCCCTCCACAGCTGCACATGAAATGTGTTTTAGGCCAGGAAGAGAGACTGGGATCTTTCTAAGAGGCATCTGACAGTGTTTTTTTGGTTTATGGGCTTCCTTTCTTCTCATTGGTGCTGTTTCCAAATAGCTCCAAAGAAATAAATGAAATTAGTCCAGTGTAAAAAGAAACAGTGCCAGGGAGAACAAGATTATGCCAGCTGGTCTTTGCCTTATGTTCTTCTTCTACTAGACCTGAGGTTTTTGAACCCAAAATTCAGACCATAATTATTTAGTTGAGGTCTTGGAACATGATTTTGTGCTGATTTTATTTAGACATCAGTCAAGAAAAAATTCCTTGACTGCTTTTTTCCAGCCCTCATTAAAAAAAGAAAAAAAAAAAAAGCCATGTCACAATTTGTTTTCCCCAGATTTTTTATAACAAATCCAATTTAGTATAGTAAAATTTCTCATCACAGATAATCAGGCATCCTCTGCTCCAATAGGAGGTATTATACTTTCTTCCTGTGCTGCTGCTCTTTCCTTCCTAGACTTTATTTCTAGGAAATTTAGATATCATGTAACTGTCATTACCTTAAATACTGTTATTTCTTTTATTTAAACTGAGAATGTATGCTGAATATTAACATTATTGTACATTTTCCTCCTTTCTCCAGTAAATAACTCCTCACAGTTGAGTGCTTTAGACTCTGCTGATTTCTTGGAAAACTTGAAAATTCCCCGAGGAATTTTAAAAAATTTCTATTCCTCCTATATTGCTTGACTTTTCTCCCTTCTGCAGGTGTTTTGCTTTGGAAATCCAAATAAGAACATGGAAAAGTGGAATATGGTGGGGGCATGTATAAAACTGGATTTTCATTCCTTGCTGATTCTCAATAGGCAGCATGAAGGAAACTGATGGAATCCAACCAGGAAGCTGAAACTGGATAAGAAATCAGAGGTGCAGAACTTCAGGTGAACATGTAATGGATTTGTTATTCAAGATGGAAAATAACCCAGCCAGAAAGTGTAAGGATTTGAATTTAAGTTAAAATAAACTAGATTGAAGAGGATAATGAAGTACAATTTTTGTTTGTTTCTGCCTAGTGTTAAAGGTAGAAAATTAAGTCAGTACAAAAAGTCTATTTGATATATAAAATGGCTGAGGTACCTTTCTATTCACCAGCATTCATTTAAATAAATAAAAAATTTCATGAGAACAACTAAACAACTTCAAAAAATACCAAACTGCATCTCATCAGTATTTTTGAAAATGAAACATCATAAGAAATATCAAAAGAAAACAGCTGTTTAAAAAGTAAAGAACTCCAGGGATGCATGTGTGCAGTGCTCCTGTGAGAATATCAGCTGTTAAATTCTGATTTAATCCCCCTAAGATTAATTTATTCAATAAGGTTTTAATAAAACAGGGGTTCTGTGAAGCAAATATTTCTAATTCTTCTTTTACAGTTCCATTTGTTGTAAAGCAACTCTCAGCATTTAAAAAAATTTACAAGCTGTATCCAGTCTACCTCTCCTCAATCTTGAGGAATCAGCAGTAATCCTGCCTCTATTTTTCTTTTTTCTCTAATTTATGATGGTGGAGCTTTACTGAGCATATAACACAAGGAAAAGGATATCTGCATTTAAAATTGCAGTGCACCTGGCAGTAATAACCCTGCAAACACAAATTTTCCCCACTGTTTATTTGACACTGTGGCCAGTTTTAATTCTCTGGTTTTGTGATGAAGTAGGAATGCTGCAAGTTTTGCCAAAATAACAAGGAATTTGGGAATTCCTGCAGAGAAATTGGGTTATCTCACCTTATCTGGCAAGTGGAGAAAGAATCAAAATGTGATAATTCCACAAAATAGAGACAATTTTTCAGTTTTGCATCAGCTTTGACTAAAGTAGTGAATTCATTCTTGCATGCATTCCTTATCATTCCACATGAAGATACTTCTTGAAGTGCTTAATTAGCTAAAACATCTAAAACCAACAGCATTTTACCCTTTTCATTTATTAATGAAACTCTTTTCAGTTTAATCTTTATTTTTCCTCTGGCATACTTGCTCATATGAAGTGATTGATTCTTATTCTGTAGGATATACTTCTGTATTTGTAGATTTCTAGAATATGGTGATCTTTCTTTGATCTTTTTTCTTTTTCCTTTTGATCTTTTTTCCCCACCAGTAAAAAACTGTTCCTCTCTACTCCATTTTTTCCAACATATAAGACTTCAAAAAAATCCCCTTTCTGTTTTGTTTTCATCACATATCTTTATTTCTTGCCTGCTTTATCTTTTGTTTTCACAACAGAACTTCATAAAGTTATTTTGTTAATTTTTTTTTTACTTCTGTAATAACACAAATGACCAAACTGCAGTATTTGAGATCAATATTTGTTTCTTTGTAAATAATCTGAGCACTTGAAACTCTCTTTTAAATCTGCAGAAATAATATTTTTCCCCATTTTGACTTAGCATTTAGCCAGATTTTTTTTTTTTCTCCTAATGCCAGTTAGTTCTCAAGGTAATTATTTTCAAAACTATTTTCATTGTATTTAGTGTAGTATTTAGGAGTATTTAGTACTGGTATTGAATTAGTATTTAAATACTGTTCCCATAGTGTTTAAATATTTCAAATAGATTTCCAAAATCATATTTTCAAATACTACTCTCACACCATTTAAAGGGAAAAGGGATGAGGAACAGGGGTCTGCAGTCCAAACTCATGCTCAAAACAAGGCAGCTCTGAGACACATTGACCCAGCTGGGACTTGAAAACCACCAAGGATGGAGACAGAACAAGAGAAAACCAACAAGGATGGAGACAGGACAAAAGAAAACCACCAAGGATGGAGACAGGACAAGAGAAAACCACCAAGGATGGAGAAAAGTTAAAACCACCAAGGATGGAGACAGGAAAAGGAAAAAAACCACCAAGGATGGAGACAGGACAAGAGAAAACCATCAAGGATTGAAACAGGGCGAGGAGAAAACCACCAAGGATAGAGATGGGAAAAGGAGAAATCCACCAAGGATGGAGACAGGAAAAGAAAAAAAAAACACCAAGGATAGAGACAGGACAAGAGAAAACCTCCAAGGATTGAAACAGGGCAAGGCGAAAACCACCAATGATGGAGACAGGAAAAAAACCATCAAGGACAGAGACAGAAAAATGAAAAACCATCAAGGATGGAGACAGGACAACAGAAAACCACCAAGGATGGAGACAGGACAAGAGAAAACCACCAAGGATGGAGACAGGACAAGAGAAAACCACCAAGGATGGAGACAGGAAAAGGAAAAAAAACACCAAGGATGGAGACAGGACAAGAGAAAACCAACAAGGATGGAGATAAGATGAGAGAAAATCATCAAGGATTGAAAACCATCAAGGATGGAGTCAGGAAAAGGAAAAACCATCAAGGATTGAGACAGGACAAGAGAAAACCAACAAGGATTCAAACAGGACAAGGAGAAAATCATCGAGGATGGAGACAGGAAAATGAAAAACCACCAAGGATGGAGCCAGGACAAGAGAAAACCACCAAGGATGGAGACAGGACAAGGAGAAAACCATCAAGGATGGAGCCAGGACAAACTCTCTGGATAATCCACACCAGCATCCAGCTGTTCTCATGGGGAAAACTGTTCCTCCAAACCCAAGTTCATTTCTTGGTTTTGCTCATCCTCCTGCCCAAGAGGGACCTGCTGTAGGAGCTGCAGTGCCAGGACATGCTGTGGCCTCGTGTCCAGCTGGTTGTCCCAACCCCCAGGGCTCTTCCCACCTTTCCCACTGCCCAGTCAGGCCCTGCCAAGGGCTTGGTCCATCCCAGGAGCAGGGAGAGGGAGGTGGGTTGGTGTGGATGGAAATCAGGAAGCTCCCACATGCCAGAGACAGCAGAACTGTGCAGATGCTGCACCTGCAAATGAGGCAGCAAATCTGAAACCTGCCCTTCACACAGAGTTATTTATTACAGGTTCCAATCTTATTTATCATTGATTTCAATAAAAATAATTTTTTAAAATCCAGTCAGCAGCGCTCTGATTTCTCAGTTTGCTGCCTCCACCCTTAAAGAAAAAGATGAGGCAGAAGAGATCCCAGAACGTGGCATCTTTAGGATTTGCCACTGGGCTCCAGCCCCACGCTGAGGCAGAGTGAACTGGCTGATCATGGTGTTTTCCAGGTTGGAACAGCTCTGTTATCAGCCTCGTGCAGGCTCTGACCCCCAAAGGCTGCCTATTGTGCAGCAGCCCAGCAGCATCTGGGGCCGCCAGCAAGGACAATGGATTGACCTGTGCAGCCTTTGTAAATTGAAGCTGCCTGGGAAAATTAAAAAAAAAATAAAAATAAAAATAAAAAGGAAAAAAGAGAAGAAAAGAACAAAAAAAGAGAGAGAAAAACCAGCCCAACAAAACCACCCAACCCAGATTTAATAGCATTAGTGTGTGGAGTAAAAAAAAATAAAAATATCAGGAATCTTCAACTGTCGCTTGCAAAAGTCACATGCCTGCAACGAGTCTGATCTAAAGAGCAAAGAATAATGTGTCAGGACAAAACAATGGATTGTGTTTAGCCAATTAAGGGTGCTGCAGGTTTAAATCACATTTTATTTTCAAATAAATAAAAGGTGAGATAATAAACTGGAGAAACATCGGAGTGAAACAGTTACTGCAATGAATATGCAGCAAAATGCAAATATAAGAGAATATCTAAATCAGGATATTAAAAAAGGGAAATTAGTTATAGTTTTTCAAGGCTACCAGTAAAAAATGGGGAAAAGCAGACAAAAAGCACTGATCACAAAAAGATTTACTTCACACAAGAACATTTTCCTTACAGGCTTTCTGCAATGTTCTAACTATTAAAGAGGTTAAAAGATTAGTGACATCAGGAAAATTCCAGCAACACTGAAGTTAAATAATTTCCACTGGGCTATAAAATCCATCCACATTGGGTTTGTAATAAGGTGTCTGTTCATACTTGTCTAACAAAAACCCCCTCCCCAGCCATTAGTGATAATTAGATATATAGAGAAAGCAGATTATACAAAAAGCATAATGTATGAGCACTAATTTAATTTCTTCCCAGAAAGAGTTTCAAAGGCACATATACCTCCTATTTTTCATATTTAATGATACATTGCATTGTAGTGACAAACTGGTATTTGAGCCTTATTAAATTAATGAGTAAATAAATACAAATATGCCATTCCTATGTAGAGGTGAATTCATCCTTGCACAAGGAAAACCCCAGCACACTTCAGTGCTCAGGGATCCAGCGCCTCCTAAACAGAAACTTCTGCAGTTTCTGAGCTTTTAAGATTGGAGAATTCAACTGAAAGGTCTTAGCAGAAAAACACATATTTAGAGGGCTGTTCCCATCCCTGGCAGTGCCCAAGGCCAGGTTGGACCTTGGGGCTGGAGCAGCCTGGGACAGTGGGAGGTGTCCCTGCCATGGCAGGGGTGGCTCTGGGTGATCTTTAAAGTCCCTTCCAACCCAAAGCATTCCATGATTTGCAAACAAAGGGACATTAGTGATAACAATGCTCATTAAATGGCAGCAAATGCCATTTGCCTTTAAATCATTCATGTCTTCGTAGTTAGTTGGAAAGAAATCTTTCTGGCCTGTGACATAAGTATAATTTCTTTACCAATTTTCTTATAAATACTACAGGAAAATATCTTGATTAGTGGAAGCAAAGGTCCCCCTCAAAAGCAAATATTTCATTTCTCTAATCAGCACAGCACATCCCACAGATTTCAAAGCAACTGAAGGAAATACACCCAACACCAAGCCCAAACCACTCCTTCAGGTAAAATTCCTGCTGGCCAGAATTGATAACCATTCCCAGACCCTTCTGCACCATGGAGTTGCTGATTTTGGAGAAATGGAGAGTTGTGTCCTGCATAAAGTGCAACCAGAGCAGTGACTTGGCATTTGAACCATTCTTTCTAAGCCTCATGTGGAGTATTTGCAGTTAACAGACAAAAAATATCTCTATGTAATAACTACATTGCAAAATCAACTTTCAAAAGGCCTCACACTTTCATTTAAGTAACAGCATACACTGATGATTTTAAATATATTCAGGGTGTTATTTCTCATTCAAACAAGAAGAATGGTCCTTGCTGTGGGCCTTTAAGTACAATTCACTATTCCATTGTAAACACAGGTAAAAACAAAAGGAAGAAAAGGACAGTTCAGGTTTTTATGCTTCATACTGATAATTACTCGATGCTGTATGCTAGAATTTATAATCATGCATTTATCTTTCTTTCTGGAGCTCACCTGGGTAATTACATTAGAAAGTAGTGACTGTGGTTTCAGAATAAGATGGGATCAATTTTTGACAGGTCACCATTGGAGACAATTAAAAGCAGCTGCTTGCAGCAGTTGGGATTACACCAGTCTGCTGGTTAAATGCAAACTATGCAATCAATCTGGAGCACAAGGATCTTTTGAGGACTGAATTAATGTTTGATTGAATGAACTCAGGCATTTTACAAGCCAGAGTAAGCAAAGTGCTCAGAGCCATCACACAAATACTAATTTGAATAGCAGTGAGGATGTCAGCACAAAGGCTGAAATAAGGAACCTTGTTGGAAGCAAAGGGTGCCATGGTTTTCTTCAGCTCACATCTAACTCCCTTCTCTGAAACAAAAAATCCCTGGTGGTAAGTGGTGGCAGAGAGAAGATGTGGCACTGCCTCACTGCTCAGAGTGCTCAGACATTTTCTAGGCTGAGAAAAATTCAGATATCCAGGGAGGTTTGCAGTGCCCATCCCTGCAGGTGTCACAGGGTGACAAGGTGGGGATGGGGACAGCTGGGACTGCCTGGGCTGGGAGGGATTTTCCAGCCCCAGGGATTTGGGATTCTGTGATTTGATTTTAGTGCAAGCCACATCACCTAACACTAATAAAGGATTTATGCTCTGAGGAAGGAGATTGCAGTGCTTTAGGCAGAGCTGGATGAGTATTGATGTGTTAATCTGTTGTCTTCACCAGGTGCCTTTGGATTCACTGTAATTTGTGCCCTAGCAGAGAAAGAGACAAGGTAGGATGCCATTCAGACTCCAAATATCTTGTATATTCTCCAAACAAAATTAGCTGGCTATGGCATTTTAGGCAAGGGCATCCATTCTATTTGCCCAAAATGATGAAAAATCAAGAATCCATTTTAATTCTTCTTCTGAGCACCTGATGCCTGAAGCATCCAGCAAGAGGCATAAGAGATCCTGCAAAAATGTGTCAAAAATGCCCTTTTTATAGCTCTTGCTTATCAAAACCTCAATCCTTTTATTCCTGAAGCAAACTATTGAATTTCTCCATCAGTAATTCACCAATGACCAGCCTGACTGGAAATCCTGAAGGATGGACTTCTCTGAATGAAGGGATAAATTAATCTTTTTTTCTTATCCCTACTGGTGTTTGCTTATATTTAAGGTTGATTTCATGAGATCCAGGGAGATTTACATCCAGTGACTCATGCATCACCCTTGCCCTGAGAAAAACAGCAAGTGTTTGCAGGCCCTGCAACTCAGCAAGAACTGAATGCAATCAGAAAATGTGTGGGAGGGAGGAGAGAAGCAAGAAAACCCAGCCTCAGTAATATGGAAAGCATGCACAAGGTGCATTGTACACTTGTTAGCAACTGTTAAAACTTCAGCAAGGTGATGATGAACACAACTGGAATGGAAGATTAAAATAGGATTTGTACCTTCTGTGGCTCCAAAGGATTTGTCAGCATGAGTGTTAAATGTTCAGTGTCACTAAAATCAAAACTCCTGCAGAATTTCTAGTATTAATTCTTACATATGTATGTTTAAAAATAAATAAAAAATAAAAACAACAGGGGCAAAAAGGATTATTTAGTGGCCTGCATTGCAGAGAGAAACAATGAAAAATGTGTGTGATTTATTATATTAAAAAGCTACTGCATCATATAGGGTTAAAGGCAACAACAGTCATGGGAAAAGAAGCAAAAATTTCATCCAGAAAAGCCTTTTTGTGCAATTTTTGTGGGGATTCATTATTTTTCATATGCAGTATATGACCACCTGCTCTGAGCACCAGCAGTTTGCCAGAGCTGTATTTATTTTTAGGCTTTTATTTTTTATTTTTGCAAAACCTGCCTGTCCATCCCTGAAAGCAAAAACATCCCTTTAGCCAGATTTTCCTTCCACAGGTACATTATGGAAATCTCTGAGTCTCAGCATGTTTTGAAATCCTCCATCCACCCCCCTGAGCCAGTGCTTGAGGGGTCTCTTCCTGCAGAGCCTCCTCTGAGTTTCTTTTAAATTCTGGTGCCATCATCCAGGCCAGGAATCTCAGCTTTGGGATTCTTTGCCCGTCACCTTCAATCTGTGTTACTATGGGTACTGGAAAGCCTATTACTGTACAGGGGTGGGAAAAGCACTGAGATCTGCAGCAGCAACAAAAAAAAATAATCAACCCCAAAAATAAAGGCAAGCAGCAATGAAAATTGGCAGTCACTCGTAGGGTGTAATTTTGTACAATATTGTTTTTTTAGGAATGCCAAAAGCATTAATGTTATTAGAGGCAAACAAAAAAGGAAGGTGAGATCGCTGTTCCCTGCCCTGTGGTGTCACACACAACATCTAAACACGCTGTCTTTGCTGTGCTTCTCACCTCTGCAGGAATACTCTGGGAAGTAAATATCATTCACATAAGAACAGCACTCTGTCAACAAGTCTTTTTTACCACTGAAATAATCAATGAAGGAACAGCAATCTGCCCTGCAGCCTTCTGCACTCTCCAACGTCTACAATAAGATTTCTACATGTTGGCAGTCAATACAGTTCAATTAATGTTTAATTCATGCTTTCTTCCTGAAGCAAGATGAAAAGACAGAACATTTATCAACAGCAGAACCACAGCAAAAACAAACACTTCTTGTTCCAATATTACCATCTTTTTGAGATGCAAGGCACTGTATCTGAGAACAACCAAAATGTCAGCTGCCATTTGTTTTCCAGGGCTGCATGAAGTTTTGCAGATGATCAAATAAAATATTAGCCTAAAAAAAATACATGGTGAAGGGAATTCTTCAGTGCAAGCAGCAGCCACACTAAAGCACCTTTACGATTTTCAGTGAGGGTATTCTGGTATCTGTACACAATCCCATTGCATCAAAGTGTGTGCCAGCTAAAAACTCTCTAAAACCCACTAAAAATCTTTTATTTGTGGTTGTCAGGTAGACTGCTGGCCATCCAAGTGGATGCTGACTGCTCCTGAGAGGCTGGTGAAGCACTCCCTGCTGAACTGCCATGATCCCTCTCTCGACAGCAAGCATCTGTCTTGCTGAAGACACAGTGTTTTATCTCCATGACTCAAATGTCCAGGGCTCTAAAAATAAGAGTTTAAAATCTAATTCATGCCTGTGGCCTACCTAATCACCCAGCAGGCATCAGTAAGTGCTTTTTCATTGTTTCCTTTTTTATTGTTTTCCTTTTTCAGCTTCCTCTGCTTAACCAGCAGATCCAGCTATTCACAGTTATAAATTAACCTCTTAAACCCAAACCTGGATCCAAGTCCATCACCAGGAAAGGCTGGTGAAGACAGAGGGTGAGCCCAGCCAGGGCTATCTGATGTAATGAGCATCCTCAGCATTTTGATCTGTTGTGACACTTCAGCACAAAAATATGCCCTGCCCCTTATCTTGAAACTTCTCATATCAAAATGTCTGAGATTTCAAAGAAGCAGAACAAAAAAATCCTTTGTATCAAGTGCTGGAGCAGTGGGGATGACAGAACAAAGGCAGGTGACATTTTTACATACTTTTCAGGGTGCCACATTATTTTACACAAAGGTCATCATAGTGCTGAAGACAAGGTCCACAGCACATGCCAAGAGACCAAAATGCCACTGACTATGAGAAATTTTGCTTGGTTACCACTACTGAGAAGTGAGAAGAAAATTGTTTTATATCAGCAGCAGTTCTGTGCTGTGGTACACAACAATCTGAATCTTTCATGCAAGGTTTGAAAACTCTACCAGAGACAACTGCAGACACCAATAAGCACATGGACTTTTTTTCTTTTTAGATATGTCCTGAAGAGATGCCTAAATTTGGCCATGTATCATGAGAATTTAGTAGTTAAATGCTGAGAGTGTTGACCTGGATCAACAAGTAATTAAAATATTAAATGCTACACATGACAGCATGAAGAGGTCTAGAAAACAGGGCATGGAAAGAAAGGCTGGAGGAGTGGATGCTGTTTAGTCTGAACAAGAAAATATTTTGGAAGATAAACCAGCACTTTCCAAAGTGGAGAGTGGAAGAGAGAAAAGATTTGCTCCATCCACCATAGGTTTGACTGGGTGGACTTAGTTTCAGCTCAGGAGAACAGCTCAGCCAGGAGGAAGACACACAGGGAAAGCTCAGCATCCCTCAGGAAGGGCAGAGATGTCAGGGGATCCTGCCCTCAGGCAGGGGATGGCACAGGAGAGCTCTCAGGATCCTTTCCCAGCTATCTGTGGGATTGCAGAGTGTCCATGGATGGCATCCATAGGGCACATCCTACCAGCACTTGGTGTGGGTGAAGAGCACAGGATTCACTTCAGTCTGGATAATTACCATAAACCAATAGAAGGGAAAACACTGGGGAAAATAACTGTAAATAGCATGATTGTGTATGCCTCATGTACAGTCACACGCCCAACAAAGCTGCTCCCATGGATTAGGGTGGATGACCCTGCATCAATCCTTCACATGCTTTTTAAAAGGATGAACCTGCAGGGTCAGGCCATGTGTTAAGGGTCACAGCCATAAAACCTGTCAGATCCTCATGGTCCTTAGCCCACCAGACAGTTTGGGAGACAGGATAAAAGAGCCCAGAGCCAAAAGTGTTTTTAAAAGAATCCCACTTCAAAGAAAATCCTTGAAAGGAAATACACTTTTTTTTGTTATTGTTTGGTTTTTTGGGGGCGGTTGTTTGTTTGTTTTGTTTTGTTTTGTTTATTTGTGGGTATTTTGATATGATTTGGTTTGGTTTGGTTTGGGTTGGGTTGGGTTGGGTTGGGTTGGGTTGGGTTGGGTTGGGTTGGGTTGGGTTGGGTTGGGTTGGGTTGGGTTTGGGTTGGGTTGGGTTGGGTTTTTTTTGGAAGCAGCTCACATGGTGAGGGAAATTTAAGGTAGATGTATGGAAGAAATTCTATAGTGTGAGAGTGGTGAGGCCCTGGCACAGCTTGCCCAGGGAAGCTGTGGATGCCTCATCCCTGGAAGTGCCCAAAGCCAGGCTGGATGAGGCTCTGAGCAGCCTGGGACAGTGGAAGGTGTCCCTGTCCATGGTAAGAGGCTTGGAATGAGACTTTAAGAATTTAAGGTCCCTTCCAACCCAAACTATTTCATTATTCCATGCATAAAAGGAGCAATGCCTAGAAGAGAACTATCTGTGCTCCACACACCATGGGACATTTCTCATCTGGAGGGAAAAGACCAACCAGCCTCAGGTTAAACCCTCCTAAGGAAAAGCCTGTCTAGGCAGCTGCAAACTGAGAGCTCAATAAAGCACTAAATGACACTTCTCCACATCAGGTGATGGATTTTGATTCTTTCACTTTTATCAGATTATGCTGAGTACATGAGAAAATAAAAGCAGAAAGGATGTTTCTTGTCTCATAAGCACAGTTCAGATAAGGACAAGAAGGGAAGTTGTGCTTCCCTTTCAAAAGGCAGTGGACTGAGGAGGTATTGTTATTCAGCTGCCAAGAGCTCTCTCCCTTATGTATAGACATCAGTGTTTGCTCTGAAATATTGTCTGATATCTTAATTGGAGGCTACTTTCCACACATGGAGAAGTAAGGCACTGCTTCCCTTCCTTGCAGGGACAAATCCTGTCCTAGTCCCTGGCAGAGGGATATTGTCTGGAAGGGGCTGCCACAGCTTTAACTCACACAGCCTCGTACTCTGGTGGGCTCTGCTTCAAAGACTTCCCTTTATATTATCCAGGATTGTTATGGAGTGAAAATTATCCCCTGTTCCAAAGTGCAGCTTCCATCTCTTGGGATTTCCTGGATCAGAAGGGCTGGCACAAGCTGGAAAAATCAAACCTGCCAAAGGGAGGAGAGAACAAAACAAACCCAAAAGAGCCCCACTGAACTCTGAGCATGCAAGTACAGCAAGGAACTCCCCAGTAAAGTGGCCCATGGACAAAAAAAGGAGGTCTGAACTCATTACTGTGAAAGTGGCCACTGAAGCTGTATTTTTTTTTTTAAATACTTTTTCTGTGATCCTAAAATTATCCAGCTGTGCTTACAGGAAAAGTAAAGGATTTTGTATTAACACAGACCTTGGCATCTTCAGCTTACTCTTACTATCCTCACCATTTCAATTTTGCTTTCAGCACACTTTTCCACAAAGATATATATAAAAAAAAAAAAGTCAATTAATGACAGAATTTTTACAGCAATAAAAAGGCAATTTTAATGAAGATCAGTTTGGTTTGGTGAGGGTAATGTCCTATATGCTTTAGAGTATTTAATCTACCTCAGTCCACATCTGTACTTATCTAACTTGTGAAGTGGGCACCTTATAGCATCAATCTGCTGAAATTACTCAAATGTTTGATTTTTAGAAGCATTGAGATGCCACTCAAGAGGCAAATCCCCACCACAAACCCCACTTCCACCCTGAGAGGGAGCTATACAAGCAGGTGTGTGTTAAAACAGTAGTGTGACCATGGGATTCACTTAAAAATATAAAATTCTGATAAATGCTCAAGAATTTTATTGATAGCTTTGTGGTAGTAGTGAGGTAAAGCTACCAGTATGAAGCAGTTTGCCATATCACTTCTCTTTAAACTGATTAATTACTTTGATTACTTATTCTTATGTCTCTGCCTGTCTTTTTCCCCTGAAGAGTGTGAGATGACATTTGTGATTGCTGCAGTTGGAGAATGAGATTTTTATTAGGAAAGCAATTGCTACATAAAAAAAGTTCAAGACAATTTTTGCTGGTTTCTTCCATTTTTAATAAAACAAATTAACAAATTCTCCAATTTTCCTTCAATCTTGACCTACCAAATGGCTGTTAAACACCTGCCAGGTGAAATGCCTTTTCCTTTCACAAGGAAAAGATTTCAACACTTAGTTCACCAATTCAGCTAATGTTTAATTCATTTCCTTGTCAGCTAGCTAGATTAAAAGCAAGAACATTTGTCAACAGGAGGGAGGCAACAAGAATCCAGCTTTGCACTCCAGTCCTAATTTACAAGAGCACCAAGTTCCCATTCCTGGATAAAACCTGTCTTTGGAGGAGGGAGGTTTGAAGTTGAGATTGCAAACCATAAAGAAGCTACTGGAGCACAGACATCACTGATGATGGATCCTTTAGGCAAAGTCAAATTTATGATCTAGTTAAAATGGAATATCCTGGCATCTAATGTCATCACAGCACTAATGAGATAGATCTGTTGCAGCAAACTGCCTTCTCCTGTGAAATACATGATTTTCTTTATTTCCTCTGCCTCAGCTTGCCTCCAGTTTGATGCCAGGCAGGGTGCAGGAGCTGAGAGTGCTGCAGGTGAGGATTTTTCCCCAGGTGCTTTGCAGCATTTGTGCATTCACTACCACTGTAAAACAGCACAAGGAACAGAAAACACAGCTCAGGGTAAAAAAAAATAAATGCAGACATAGGTGTTCTGGGAAGACCTTCAGAGAAAGGAGAAGGGTAGAGTTAAAAAAATCTTTTATTTCTCAGACATTTGTATTTCTTTCTGAGTCATGAGAAAAGCAGTGATTAATCACAGGCAGCTGTCATGGAACAAGACACATAGCACAAGTTGTATGTGAAATGTAGACATTACCACTGGAATCACAAATCCCAGCTTTCCTAATTGGAGATTCCCTCCACCAAAATGGAGACTGTACTGAAAACGCTCATTTTAAGATCCATTACTTCTGTTGCAATAATTCAGAGCTCTGACAGCACTATAAAATGCTGAGAATATCTGGATTCTGGTTTATTCCTCATATGTCTACCCTTTCCAAAAATACATTGATTTTTATAGGTATGACAAGCTGGTTCAATTCATCTCTATGGGAAGCAATCTTTCATATCTGTACATGAATACTGGGAGATATTTTGAGCATACCAGAAAGGGTAACAAATGCAAACTGCTGTAGGCTCACATATCTGGCAGAATGACATCCAGGAAACTGCAGAAGTGCTGCAATCTCTACAATGTAATGACACTGCATCAGATAATGTACCCACCTGATGGAAACTGCTAAAAATCATATAAAGGAAGCATAAGTGGAGGAAAAAATAAGCAAATATGTGCAGGAATAAGTACAATGACTGACCTTCTGTTTGCTTTCCTCTATCCCCCCTTCCCCAGCTGTTTTGATTTTAGAGTAGTCAAGTCTTTGTTGATATTGCAGCATGAAAATGAAAATGGAAGGGGGGGCAGATTAACCCTAAGTGGAAAGAGGAACCTTTGCAGATCTCATTTATTCTGAGTTCTTCAAACTAATCCATTTGCATCTCAATCTTATCAAAAAGGAGAGAGGCTCCTTGTTGCAATGTTCCAGGGAAAAAGGAAAAAACCTAAATCAGCTCACACTGAGCAGTGTCTCAGCCAGAGGAATTCAAATACAGATTTTCCTCTCTGCATCCCCCTCAGCACTGTGGCTGCTTGCAGCTTGCACTCCATGTGTTTTCAAAAGAAAACCTTTGGATTCAACTAAAAATTAACATTTGAGCTCTGAATTAGAAAGAAGCCTTTGCAACCACCTAAATTTAACCTCTAACAGGAGTTTAGAAGACAAATGAAGGAGTTCCTTTTAGTCTCTGGATTATAAATATCTTCCTACACCTCTGTGCTTCCCCAAAATTAGGTATAAGCTCACAAACCTTGTCTGTTGACCCCACACTTGCAGAATTTGCTGCTAATCTTTCCTCTACAGCAACACTACATCTAAATCTAAAGCTTCATTATTTAATTATTTCCTAGCCCGTGAGCACAGCCCTGAAAATGAAACATGAATGTAAACTCAGGCAGTGGCATTTCTGAGACTGCAGCAGAATTGGGGAACGAGGCCACATTGTTGTAGATAATAGAGAAAGTACTAATGATGAAATTGTGGAATGCTAACCTGAATCTCAGTTTATATTTCATTTAAGAACAGTCAAGCCATATGACTATCTATGGGCTTCCTGGAGGTGCTAAATCTAAACAGGAAGGATGGCAATAAAATGTGAGCTTTGCCACAGCACCATGGATAACCTGTCCCCAAAAATGAGCACCAGTAAAATGCTGGATTCTCCATTAGGGACAGCCCTAAGCTCCCTCTCTCCAGATTTCTCTCATGGTTTTATAGGAGTCAGCAATGCATCATCCACAAACAAAAATCCTCAGAGTGCTGACACTTAAAATGATGAAATCACACCACCAAGAGTGGAACTGAACACACAGGTACCTCATGGGATGAGGTGTTGCTACTCCCTCTCCTACACAATTCCCCTCCACCCTCCCTTTTATTTAAGGTTAAAAAAAAATCTGGCAACATTCCACAGCTGAAAACCACACAACAAAAACATCTTTATGCAGCTCTTGGGTCCAGGGAGCTGCTTTCTGCCTTTCCTATCAGGATGCAGCAGCACTAAGAGCAGTGGCTAATGGGGCTGGTATTCCACTGACACCCAAGCAGGTCTTAATTGCTGCAAGGGCAATTTCTGCCAGCTTTTCACAACCAGGGCTGCTTCTGGCAGCTTCACTAAGCTTATTTTTACAATACATCATTCACCTGTCTACCAAAGCTCCTCCTGTAATGAAATGCCCACCCAAATGTTGGCTCATCAAAGAACATTGAGGGTATTCATGCACTGAATCTCATGGTCTTTCCCATAGTCCTGGAAAATTAGAAACCTCAGGAGGTGTCTGTGATCACTCAAAGAGGCTGTTAGGTTTAATTTGGGCTGTTTTTTTTTTTCTCATTCAGGAGAGGAAAATTTATATTTTTTAAAAATTATAAACTTGAGAAGAAAAGGCTGAGCATCTGATTTATTGCTGCCCACCAATAATGGCAAACCTGAAGCAGCAGTAAACCAGGAGGAACATTTTCTGCCTAAGCTCAGGATTTTCCTTCCCTTTTTCAAGCACCAACCTCGTGTCATTTTGAATGATAGTTCTTTTTGTCTATTTTCCCCTCCAATCTAATACCTGTCACAACCATCACACCACAGAGAGCCTTCTCATAGGCTTTAGTTAACCCACTGATCCATGGAAAAGCAGAACTTGGAGCCTGCAGAAGCCTTTGCTTCCTGAAACCTGTATTTGCTTATAGCTTGCCCTTAAAAACTTAGGTTTGTGCATATCTTGGATCCTCTGCTTGCTTTACCTTTTGATGAGGGGGAAAAAAAAATGAAGCACAAACTCAGCTGAGGTAGTGGGATAACAACATCTAAATTTTAACAGTGTTGAGTGATAAAATATCCCTGGAGATTGGAGATGGTGGGGGGAGGACTCCAAAGCATATCAAATTAAACATCCTGGAGTCCTCAGGGGCAGTCAGAGGGGGGAGGGAGATGCTGTCATCTCATTTCTCCAGTCAGTGCTGCCTGCAGATGCAGGTTAGGAAGAGAGCAGGAATCCATTTGTTGAAATGCTCTTCTCCCAGATTCATCTGCCCTCTCTTAGTGTTTTTCATCAGCATTTCTTCCATTTTCATCATTTTATGAGACCGATGTTTTGTGGGTTGATTTTTTTTTTTTAATGAAATCTTCTGAAATATTAATTCAAATATATCCCAAAACCACCCCCAAATAACAGGCTTAATTAAAGAAAGCTCTTTTATCCCTCCATTCTTTTTTTTCCCCTTAAATAAACCACTGCATTCATCCAATCATTAATTAAAATTAAATTTTAAAAATAAAAGCAATGGAGGCCTCAGAACCTATCAATAATTAATTAGGGAATTAAAGTGATCACCTAGGGGTGGCACACGTGACAGCACAGGTGTCCTCCACTGGTGATCTGTCACACACTCTGATACCTCATGTCATGTGTGGGGAGCTCTGAGGCTTGGAAAAAATGGGTTCAGCTCCCAATTATGGGGCTGCAGGACAGCTACAGGCTATAGATTGGCTGCTTGTTAATTAAGTGGCAAAATGCAATTTCAGCCTCTGCCCAGCTTTGTACTGCATGACCTTCCTTTTCCCTCCCTCTCTGGAAAATAAAATTAGTTCCCCTGGCAAGTGACACCACTCACCTCCTCTAGGTTCTTCCCATCAACTTGATGTAGTGTTTTCCACTGCACTGTGACCACCATCCAAACCTTTCAGCAAGGAAATAACCACACAACTGATCTTATTTTTTTTTTTTAAGGCACTGAATGCAATGAAGCTTTCAGATTTTTTCCAGCTGCTCCAAGCTCCACCAGTACCAGTGGTGAATCAAAATTCACCCCCCTACAGCATGCTCCAAGTGCCCAGCTGGCACTGGGAACCACAGCATTCCTAGAGAACACAGTGATGCCTTAGGATTTTAGCTTTTTATGTTTTTCATGTATTTGTAATCCTGCAATTCTTTAGTGGATAACTCTAAACTCCATACAGAGTGTTGGCTGCTGCTTTCCCATCTTGGTCAGACAACACAATTCCTCTCCAGGCTGGGAATCAAGGACACCTCACTGTCTTGAGCCCCAAGAAATCTAAACAAAAGTGAGTTTGGGGGGCAGAAAAATTGGGGTAAATGACTTCACTACCTGAAGCTGTAATTGGAGGATTAACCTCCAATATGCAAATGGACCAAACTTATAAAAGTGTGAAAATCTGTGACCCATCACCCATTTTGGGTGCAACCCTGGGGGGCTCTGCCTGAAATGTACCTGAAGGTCCTTCAATAAATATAACTGCTTTTTATTCTCTTAATTTTGTCTGGCCTCTCTTTTTAGGTAGCCCAAAAAGGCATCAACATCTATGTGGACAGGGAAATTAAATACAACTTGGGAAAAAGGAAAAAGCAAAAAAAAAAAAAAAAAACACCCTACATTGGGGCTCCACTGCAGCCCAGGGAACACAGTTGGGAGTTGGGTCACACTGGGAGCAGGGGTGAGAGGAAGAGACACACACAGGGGAGGGCAGGAGCTGAAGGAGTTTTGGGGACTCCCCAGAGGTCGGGTTTGTGATTTTGCCCAGCAGTGGTGATGAGTCAGTGTTTGTCACTGGTTCTGCAGTGGGGAGATCTGCAGAGCTCTGACAGCCTGTCACCACCAGCCAAGCAGGGTGGCACTGCAGAGTTAATAGTCTGGGAGACCATAAACACGAAGGAATCAGAAATAAAAAGGCCAATGAGAAATGCAAGGAGATAAACAGCAAATTACACAGCCCCAAAATAACGTTTCTGCATCTTAAACTGGATTTGTTCTATGGGTTAGGGATTTTTTTTGTTTTTTTCCCAAACTTTACAAGTGTATATGCTAGGGACCATCCTTTCCATTGCTCTCAGACACCCAAAAAACTAAATATAACCACACACATAGCCCAGTGGCATGATTTGCTCACTCTGCCTATGCCAACTCTGAGATTTACAAAACAGCTCATCCAGCCTGATAACAGCATGGGACATCCCAGGGACAGCTGGGACATCCCCCACGCTGGGTTTTCCTCTCCAGGGATGGAGACACTCCTTCATAGACAGTGACACCCTTGCAGGATGCCTGCAGCCCACCTGCAAAGGGCACAGCTGCTCTCTGGCTCACAGAATCTCAGAGTTATTGAGGCTGGAAAAGACGTTCAAAGCCATTGAGTCCAACCTGTGCTTCATCCCCACCTTGTTCCCATCCCAGAGCACTGAGTGCCACATCCACTCATTCCTTGGACACCTCCAAGGCTGGGGACTCCAAACCTCCCTGGGCAGCCCCTTCCAATGGCTGTCAGCCCTCTCCATGAAGAAATTCCTCTTGGTGTCCAGCCTGAACCTTCCCTGGTGCAGCTTGATGCCATTTCCTTTTGTCCTGTCCCTTGTTTGCTGGGAGAAGAGGCCAGGAGAGCTTGGCTGGCTGGCTGCAAGGTGTGCACAGGTAAACAACACCAGCTCTAGAGCAGAAAGTCCCAGGAGAAAGCTGGGTCTCTCCTTTTCCTAAACAAACTGGTGCAGTTCTGAATGGGGTGAGAGAAAACAGATGCTGGGAAGGACCTTGCCAGAAGGGCATTGCTGCAGGAGGAAATTGAGGGAGTAGACATTGGTAGGAAGTGGAAACTGGAACCTGTACTGACAGCCTGGATTTTTTGCTCTGTTGATCTGGGCATCCCTGATGTACCTCACAGGCAGTGTGATATTAACTCCACTGCCCAGTGCAGTCCCTGCTCAGAGGCTGGACTCACAAATCCTCTGCTCCCTTGGGCAGCCTGCCCCTTCTCAGCCTTGCTCAGCACTCCCAGAAGCACAGTGGCCATCCCATGCTATGTTCCTGTTATTTCTAACAGCAGAGCTCTTGGCAGGGCATCACCATTTCTTTATTTAATTCTTAGCTTGTTTGGTAAAAGATGGTGGAACATGGCAAACACTGCAAAGAGAATTGTCTGAAATGTCAAACTTTTGTTTCTCCAGCACTATTTGTCTATTTAAGGATTCAAAGGTGAGTAAAAGCCTCCATGTAATGAGTAAATCAGAGGGCATCATTTGGCCCCTGGTAAAATGAGGCAGTTTGAATGCTTAGTCTGTGTGGGTTTGGTTCCCTACTGTTTTCAGTGCTCACAGATGCAGCATCCCTTCCCTGCCTTCTTTCCCCAAACTGCTTTTAACCCAGTAACCCCTTTTCTTCTTCCTTTGACTGCCCCCACAGCTGGATTCTCTTTAGCTTTGGACACACCCACATTCTAGGGATGTCCAGAAAAAATTAACCAATTAAGTCATCCAAAGCCCCAGGCATAGTTAACATTCATTTAGAGCATGAAAAGAGCAACACACCTTCGTGGGGCTTTGCCAATTACACGGTGTTTCAGCCAAATGCAAATCATGCCAGAATGAAAATTCCAAACTGTGCATTATGTTCATTTCTAAACCCTGTTAACTTAATTAACTCTTGGTTAAATGTGCACTGATCTCAGACATAAAGCATGTTTGATGAGGCATGAGGCATTTTTCATTAGGCAAAAGAAAGAATTTGGAACGTGCAAACCATTTGCAACAAGAGAGAAAACTCCCTTCCTCAAATTGTACACAACTCACACCCAATTTGTGGTCAGTGAAGGTTTATTTTCTGCTTGTACTTTGTAATGCTCTTGTCAGTTTTACTTGGATCACAAAGCATCATTGGAGCAACTCTATCCATCAGATGTGGAATATTCTGCATTGTCAGTAGCATTTAAAATGCAAGAGCAGGTAATATGAAAAATGAATAAACCATCCAACACTGGTTGTATTTAACCTGTGTTGCCACTGCTAAATCCACACACAAGTGGCTGCTTGGTGCAATTATTAGAGGCACAAATCCAGATCCTCAGATCCTGTACCCAGTGGGCAGACATCCATTGCTAAAAATAAATAAATAGCAGGGATGGGGCTTATCATTCTTAGCAGAGCTGGGGCATTTCCTAGTGAGCACAGATCCACACCAAAAATAACTAGAAGAAGGTGCACTTCACTAGCTGCTAAAAACTTTGTTGTTTGCAAATTGATTATCTCAGGATACTTTGCAGTTTTTGTTTTTGTGAAAGAAAGAAAGAAAGAAAGAAAGAAAGAAAGAAAGAAAGAAAGAAAGAAAGAAAGAAAGAAAGAAAGAAAGAAAGAAAGAAAGAAAGAAAGAAAGAAAGAAAGAAAGAAAGAAAGAAAGAAAGAAAAGAAAATTCCAAAAAGCAAACTTGATCCATGAATGTGATGCACACTAAGGCAGAGATTCCAAGTTGGCAGTAGGAAAGCGATCTGGCTGCCTCCCAAAGCAGGTGCCATAAAAACAAATTGTTATTGCCAGGGAAGACAGACATTCCTAACTTCATAAATAGGAATTAAATGGGATAACAACTCTGCTCTGTCCTAGAACTGAGGCAGTAAAAAGCTCCTTCCCCCTAGGATCCTGAGCACTGTAAGAGGCAGCTTCTAAAAATCACAGTTGGACACATCTGTCCTCTTTTCTCTACACAAAGTGAATTCTGAAGGCAGAATGAAGGCCAGCTGAAAGAGCCATATCAAACTGACATCACCCACATTTTGCATCCCTCACCTATGGCTCCAAAATAAACCACAGGTGAGCAACATCCTCTTGTTGGCACAGAGAGGCTTCCAGAGCACAGAGAGCACTGCACTGACACTGAAAAACATGCAAGCAGGGCACCCTGTAGCCATTTTCCTGTCATTAGGTATGGTAAAGAAGAAGAGACAGATACCATGACAGGCCCAAAAATAGCATCCCTGAGTTAAACAGTTATGGTGTCTGGCTGTGGGCTGTATTTCCTGTGGCCAGCCAGTTGCCAGCACAGTAACATCTCCCAGCTTTCCTCAGTGCTGAGCTGAGAGGAGATGCTCTCTCAGAATAGAAACATTCAGACTCTGGAAGGCTACACCATCTCTGCCTCTTAGCATCAGCAAGTCCAGAAAAACTCCAAAGGGCATTTTGATTTCTGTTTCTTCTTTGTGATTGCAGAGGTGGGCAGAGCAGTGCAGAAGCTCCTGTGCTTATTTTTGCTGCAGCTCCCTTTGATGTACAATTTACTCCCTCCCACCCCTGATTCCATCTCTGCTCAGGAAGGTCCTGAACACAGAATTTCCCATTGTCCTGGTTGGGAGGACAGGTGTCTGCTGAGAAAGACAGGAACCTCTCTTTGAAATGGAGAATGTAAACCCCCTCCCTCCAAATTATTATAATTTCGAAATCAAGGGGCTCTCAGACAAAGATATGGGAATTAGGAATAACAGTTCTTTACTAGGGAAATTAAAATAGAAATACAGCACTACAAAGAACAAACCCCAAACCCTGACACAGTCAGAGTACAACCTGACACCCGTCAGGCAGGGTGTTGGCAGCAGTCCCATTCCATGGTGGCTGCATCCTCCTGCAGTGACAGATGTGGCTCAGTTGGAGCAGTGCTCCTGTACAAGGTGCAGTTTCCCTCCGGAGCTCCAGTGGGGATGTGGAGAATCCGGTTTTCCTCTGGAGTCCAGTGGAGAAAAGGGGCTACCTTAGTGTCCCAAAATCTCATGTTTTTATCTTGGTAGGAAATGCTTGGGCTCTTCCTCCTGGCTGGAGCAACTCCCAATGGGATGCAGTAATTTTATCAGTGCCACAGTGGGACTCAATGGCCATGAGCAGAAAATGACTGGCTGGAGGAAGGATGGGTTGTGAAAAGATAAAGAACAATGCCCTGCCTGGTTTCAATGGATGGCCCATTAGCAGAATATCTCCCAGGGAGATCAGGATCACTGCCCCACCCTCAACAGATGGTGATAGAATAGATACCTTTTATCACACTCTGTATTGTAACCCACGACACCCATGTGGCTGAGTGACCACAGCCAGTTTATGCAACACTCTATGAGCACAGAGCGACTTTTGTCACACGAGCTGAAGTGTTACCTCTGCTCCTCCTCCCAACACCCCCTAGTCACCTTATTCTCTGGATATATTGCTATATTTTTAAACAGCATCTGGTTTTCTTGTCGAAAGTTACTCTTAATTTACTTCTTAATAAAACAGGCCAGCATATTCCACCTTTCCTGCTACTCAGTACCAGCAGATGTTTGCTCAATATTTGCCCATGACAATTTCTGCTGATACAACACACATTACTTCAAAGTAGCCCTTTGAACCTGAATTGGACTACAAGCCTCATACACACACTTTAATTTTGCATACCAGAAGATGCCTGGTTTAGCATGAAGCCAATTTGCATACTGATAGATCTCTTCCCCTTCCAGTCACAATATAAAAAGTTAACATACTGCTGTCTTAATTCAGTGTACGTCAAATCTGATTCCTTTTGATGCATTCAGCCACCTACTGTCACTTTAATGCATTTTCCCTGCACATGCACACACCCTGTTTCATGTGAAGACATTTACACTGGCACTCAATTCAGTTAATATTTTCCCCCAAAACTGAAATATTCAAATAGAGGTGTATTCATCTCTTCAAAAGAGTCAACATTTTCAAGTTAGGGAAATGGAGAAAGAGGAACTATTCCATTTTCACAACAATTGAGTCAGAAATAGTTTTACAATGAAACTGCAAAGTTAATCAGTGATTTTTTTTATCTTGTGTGAACATCTACTCAATTTAAGTGAAAACACAAAGCTCCTCAAAATTTACCATAGGAAAATAAGACCAGGAAAAGAAATAAAAAAGATTCGACTACATATATCATGTATCAGAGCAGGGGAACTTCTCATTCAGTCCTGGCAGCAAACAATGACAGTAAAAAGACAGAAAGAAAAGGAAATTACAGGGAGATAAAAAAGTTCATACATAAGTGCATGATGTTTCTATGCCATACATCCCAGTCTCACATCCAACCCACCAATAGCATTTTCCTCAGGAAGATGGGGAGGACATGTATCTGCATCAAAACACCCATCTGACTTTCTAAAAAGGTAAGTTTTCCTCTTTCTGGCATTTAATGGGTTCATTTGGTAACATAATTTAACTACTTGCTGTTCCTCAGCTTCCCTGATACAAATGATGATTTCTTGGCAACAGCTGTACAGATGCATGAAATTGCATTGCTGAGGTTAATTCTAGCAGGAACCTTCTCAAAAAGCTGCCCAAGTGCATGGTGTGGGAGCCTTCCCACTCTGTAAAATTAACACAGGACTAGCCCAGGGAGGAGCTGGAGCTGCTCAGAGAGCCCAGAGGAGCCCCAGGATGAGCAGAGGGATGGAGCAGCTCTGCTGGGAGGAAAGGCTGGCACAGCTGGGATTGTTCAGAATGGAAGAGACTTGGGGGTGAGCTCATTCTGGCCTTTCAGTGCCTGAAGGGAGCCATGAAGAAAGATGGAGAGGAGAATTTACAAGGGTCTGGAGTGACAGAAGAAGGGGGAATGGCTTCAAATTGAGAGAAAATAGGGTTATATTAGGTATAGGAAAAAACTATTTTCTTCAAGGGTGGTGATGGCATTAGAACCAGCTTCCCAGAGAAGATGCTGCTGCACCATCCCTAGGAAGTGTTCAAGGCCAGGCTGGACGAGGCTTGGAGAAACCTGGGTTAGTGGAAGATTCCCTGCCTATGGCAGGGAGGTGGAACAAGATGATTTTAAATGTCCCTTCCAAGCCTTCTATGATTCTTAGATAAACACTACATAAATACATGTACAATACACTCTTTTGAATCACTTGTGTGGCAAAAAACAATCCCAGCAACAGCAAAACCAAAACACATCCTCTTCTATAAAAATTAAGAAAAAGGAAAGGATTAAGTTGTTGAGAATGTTACCACTTAGTTTCACAGATCCTTCAATGTATTAAGCACAAGGGCTGCTGTCCTCCTTTCTCAAAGCTTTCAAGATTGCACAACCACTCGAACGAGTTTACCCAGATCCATTTCCAGTGATTGCAGAACATGGGGAAAGAGTCAGCAAAGACACAAAATTCTCATTGCAATGCTGCCTCCCCACTGGTGTCACCACTGAGGCTGAACCTGCAAGCACAGAACATCACCCATGCCAGCAGAGCACTGGGACCTGCCAGATTCGCTGCCCCTGACTCACTGATTGATTGTTTCTCCCATTTCTGGGTCAGTGAGTTCTGAAACGTGGCCATTTTCCAGGCAGGGATGCACTGCAGCATACTCTGTCTGTGAATCCAGTGTGCTCTAGCTCTGGGTGGGGGGAAAGAACAGGATTTGGTGCTGAGCCTTTGTCATTAGCATTTATCTGTGCACATGCACGTGCACTTGCCCTCCAAAATTTCACCTTGGAGGAGAAAACATTCCCTTGGAGACAGAAAGGGTTAGGAAGCACAGAATGTCTCCTCATTATAATACTGACAGGTTTCTGGCCTTGAGCTCTATTCTTTCTTTTCAGTAAGCATTTCCTATGGGTTTGAAAGGAAGAAGGTAAAACTAAGTTTACAATGTATTTGTGTGTGAATAGAACATGTGAAAATGGAGTCTATACAACAGGAGTGGTCCCAAGATTTCACATCTTCATTAATAAACCATCTTCTCCAACTAAGAAGTCTCTGTGGAATAGTGAAAATGTATCAGATTCCCTGAGTCACTTTTAGTTGATTTCATCTGGGATTTTTGTAGCATTTTAAATAAGGTATTTCAGCTTCACCCTTTGTCAAATCCCATGAATTTAGACAATACCTCATAAGCCTTTACAGAGTAATCAGAGATGTAATTGCAGTGTTTTGTTAAGTTACTTTTGTGACTGAAAAAGGGGCAGCAACTCAACTGCTCAGTGCTCCATAAAATGAAACTTGGAAGAGACTTTCAGGATCATCCAGTTCCACTGTCACCTCCACCATCATCATCCTCCCAAAAAACCATGACCCCAAGGGCCACACCCAGACCACACCCAGACATCTCTGGAACACTGAAGATGGTGACTCCAACTCTGTGCAACTTATTCTGATTCCTGATACCTACATGGAATAAACAGTCCCAGCTCCCTCAGTTCTTCCTCATAGAATGAGATTTTTCAGACCCTTCCCCAGCCCTTCTTTGGCCATAGGCTGCTCAGTTTTGCTGTTTACAAAAATGATCTGTTTTGCCTTTTTTTCTTCAGTGTTGATTTCTAGAAGACTGAGTTCAGATGGAAAAAAAGTCACAGAGGGAAATATATTCAGACAGATATTAATAGCAATTCTCAACCCAAGAACCTATTAAACTAGCTGTAGCAAGTCCTTTCAGTCATCAGGTTGTTCTCCCAAATACATATTTGTTCAGACTTTCATCCTTTCTCTACTTCTTATCTGGCAAGAAATGGCTCCACAAGGAAACAAAGTGAGACCAATGCTGGAAAAACACTGAGTATTCATACTCAATCAGCAGGACATGGGCTGGCAAGGCTCTTGAGGCAAACTGCTGTTCTGCTGCTCACCAGCAGAAATGTGCTTTCTATCAAAATAACACAGGAATTAATTTATTTTTAAGTCACTTTTTTCTATTTTACCATTTAGGTCATAGATGATACTCATGGAATCACAGAATGGTTTGAGTTGGAAGAGGCATCAAGGACCATCCAGTTCCAACTGCCTGCCATGTGCAGGGACATCTTCCACTAGACCAGGTCACTCAGAGCCACATCCTGGCCTTGGAGACCTCCAGGGATTGGGAATCCACAAATGGGGTTCAGAGAAACAAATGAAAAATGAGATTTCTCCCATTTGAGAGAGTGAACTTTGAGTTGTGTCACAGAATCCCTGGGGAAGTCTTGTCCCTACTTTATGCTTGGGAAGGACCTGGTCTCCTCTGAGCTGGAGTGCCTGTCTGTCCCTGGCCAAAATCATGGCCAAGAGCCCAGTGAGAGCCAGGCAGTGTTTGCACAGTCAGCACAGGACCCCCTGGCACTCCACCTCCCTCCCTGCTGCTGTTTTATTTACCAGAGGAGATGTGGCCACTGAGCCCTACCTAACAACCATTTAAGTTGGCTGCAATCATTCTGCTCACTCTGATGCAACTTTGATTACATTAAGCAAATTGGAAAAAGGCCAGGTGGAACAGAAAACACTCTTACCCTTGTTTTGAGAGGGCGATTAACCTACATAAGAACATTTCTCATGAGCATTATCAGCATCTAACCTCACCTCTCCTATCACAGGATGCAGGAATTGTGTATCAGAGATTTTGGCATTGTCTTCACTACCCTGAGCTGTCCTAAGCTTACCTTTAGAAGGTTACCTGAGGAGTGGACTGAGAGACAACAGAGTAGGGAAATGACCACAATTCTTCCCAACATATTCCAACAATTCTATCAGCCCAGGCTACCTTTGGCCTAGGAGACACTCTGAAAAGTAAACTGTTTTAAGACTAACATTCAACACCATAACTTCCAGATTTCATTGCACTTTCCTGGAATTAGCAAAGTTTTTCCATAAGTGTACACTTACTTCATGTTAAAATCATTATTGAAAGCTAAACATTGTCTATGATAGCAAGATAGATCGTGTTCTTCTATTTATCCACAGTGAAGTACATTTTCAGGATGTCAAATTACCTGGGAGCTTTCTTTAAAGTTTTTATCTGAGATTTAATTTGCCACACTCCTTCTGACACAGAGACTGAGTGACACAGTTTTAGCCATGATCTCACCAGTGCTGACTGTAGATTACTGATTTGAACTACAGTTCAAGAACTAAAGTAGTTCCTTCTGCCCCAGGTTGGAAGTGGAAATGCAAATTTAGTGTAGATCAAGAAAATATTTTTATTGCAGAAGAAATCACAAGAGAGACACTTAAAGAGTCTCCTGAGGGAGGTGATTCTGCACCTCTGTTCTGTTCTGGTGAGATCCCACCTGGAGTATTGCATCCATCTCTGGAGTCCTCAGCCCAAGAAAGCACATGGACCTGTTCCAGAGAGGAGCTAGTAGTGATAGATAATGGTTTTAAACTAAAAGGTTCAGACTAGATATAGGGGGGAAAAATCATACAAGGGTGGTGAAATACTGGGATATGCTTCCCAGAGAGATGTGGATCTCCCATCCCTGGAACACTCAAGGTCAGGCTGGATGGGACTTTGAGCAGCCTGACCTGGTTGGAGCTGCCCTTGATCACTGCAGGGTCGGATTAGATCACCTTGAAAGGTCTCTTCCAGTCCAAACCATTCTATGATTCCACAATTTAATTTCTCATCTCTTGTTGAGCACTGGGAGCATTTCAACCTTTGAGATCCAGACCCTTTTTGGGCTGCAGGTGCTTCGCTGGACATGCCCCCTCCCAGATTCTTTAGCAGCCATCACACATCACTCAGAGCAGGTGACTTCTCCTCCCCTCCCCTAACACACACATTTTAAACTCTACTCAGCATTCCCTCTCTTTTTTCTGAGCCACAGCACGCGTTCACAAACAGTCCTTGGTGTTTGTAACTGGATCAGACACATGACAATTTTCAGTTATCAGAACAAACAAACAAACGAAAAAAAGTAGAACTAGATCATGAGTTTTGCTTGGCTTCAGAATAATTACACATTGAATGAGTTGATTTCCAAAGCTCATGGACCCCTCTGCTTTGAAGGACTGGTTGAAAAAAGTTTTCCCAGTTTGGGTATTATCCAGGGCATGCAGAGAGACAGAGATGGGGCATTAATCCCACCTTAGGGTCCTGCCACACCTGTCACAAGAAGGCAACTTTTTATATGGAAAAGTAACAGTGAGACTATATTAATATATTGTTATATGCTTAATGAGGCTTAGCTACAGAGAGAAACATGGGGTGGAAGTTCTCTGCAGACCATTAAATATCTGAAGGACTCAATGATCTGAAAAGAAATATAGGGAAATGAGAGTGACAGCTGATCAAAGGGTAAAAATATCAATTATAAAAATGATGCTTTGGTCTCTGAAAGGTGAAATTGTACAGGCAGACCAACTCATGAAAACATCATAGATTAACCATGCCTTTTTAAAAAGTACACCCACCAGGTGAATAACTCTCAAGAACTATCATGGTTTAACATAAATACTCAGGAAATAAGCTATTAAAACTCAGCATTCGTTTTGGGGTCTGGGAGTTTGCTTGCTGTTTTGTTTTTGTTTTTACAGAAGCAGAGAATCATCCAGGTTAGAAGAGACACTCAGAATTATCCAGTGCCACCCTCACCCCAGCACCACCATGGTCACCCCTGAACTGTGTCCCCAAGGGCCACTTGGCAAAGACTTCACCTAGAAATGACCCTGATCATCAACAAGAGGATAAACTTTAAAGAATGACTGGCTTCAGTCATCCACTGGCCTAAAAGATTAATCTGAAATATTTCTGAATGCTTTAATATAAAACCCCTGGGATCAAGGAGGAATTATAAGAAATTCAACTACTTAAAAAGCTGCCACAAATCCAGAAATAAAATCACTCCCTCAGAAACAACAGTGGGTTTTTTGGTTCTATCTATACATCTAAATCCAGATAGCTAAAGAGCATCCTAGAAAAAACAGACCTCAATTCTTTTCAAAAGGAAGAGAATAAACAAAAGTACAGGAACTGGCAATACTTTCCTGTGAAATATATTCATTTTCCAATGACAAATACTGATTTTTGACATCAAAGTACTCTGGGATTGCAATCATCAGGCTATGTTTTCCTCAAATTGAAGAAAATAAACAAGAAATTTTAACACTGAACAAATTTCACAAGTCATTAATCTAAAAATTTTAACATTGAAGACTTTGTAAATGAAAGAAACAAAGCATCAAACTCTGTTCCTGTATTGCTCAATGTAACTTTTCAAGAATTCAAAAGAGTGTGCTATTTTCTACCTGGCTTTGTTTGAATTTTGACAGTGAAATAAAGTTTTAAAAGCACTTGTTTAACGACCCTCAATCTTTCTCAAGGTCAGATGCCTACTATTCATATTATTCAGATTGAGAAGGGGAAGATTTGCCAGCCCTGCTCCTTGTGGGGAGCTGGACCAGGAGAATTCTAAAGGTCCTTTACTCCATTAATGATCCTGGGAGCCTGTGAATAAAACTCCTGCCTCTTCAGAAATTGTTCCCAGCTATCTTAGTTGGGCACATGGTATCAATTACCATAATACTCCAGTTCTTTGCAATCTTTAATATATTTATTTTCACAATCCTTTTGAGAGGCAAGGAAGTCTATTATCCCTGTTTTATAGATAGAGGACTCAGGTATGGAAATTTAAATGGTTTCTGCTAAATATTTCTGTTCTGTTCCTCATGATCAGGGTTCCTTGGAGATGCTGAACATATGTGAACATTTATGCAAAAAAAATACCAAAAATATGCTTAAGTCCTCTTGAGTAACTTCATTTTCCTAACTTCATTTTCCTAATTTCATACCTGGAAACTGCAATAATTTCATAGGACTGGAAAGTTTCATTTTGAGCATTTTTATTTAAACACCTGAAAAAAACCTTAAAACACATGTCAGGACAGCATCTTGTGATTTGATAACAAACCCTGGACTCAGACAAAGCCAAGCATTTAATTAAGCAGCATGATCATCTGAATGGTCTCATAAATACATTGGCAAATTGTAGATTTTACTTCATAGACATCAAAAAGGTGCAGATGTTTCCTGATAACACTGGCATCACCTTGGTATGAAATACAGGTGAGTAACTCTACTCAGAGGGAGGAAATGAAGTATGAGTGTCCTTAGCAAGAGAATCAATGACAAATTACAACACAGAAGTTAAAAGTTCTGTAAGAGTTCCAGTCACAAGCTCATCTAAATAATTCAAGAAGAGCTCCCCAGATTTGTGATCCTAAAAGAATATCAACAGGTGAGCAAAGCAAACTGAAGTCATAATGAAAGAAAAAATAAAAAGATAAAATATCTTAAAAGTTTGTCAAAAAGCCACACTGAAACGGAATCACATACTTCTGAAACTGTGAGCAATTCAAGGCCAACAAAAACCAGGACATTTCTTCCTGGAAAGGGAGCTCAGGGATTGGAAGTGCCCAGGGAGGTTTGCAGTGCCCATCCCTGCAGGTGGCACCTGGAGGTGGCACTCAGGGTGACAAGGTGGCCATGGGGACAGCTGGAACTTGGTGACCTTGGAGGTTTTTTCCAACCTCAGTGATTCTTTGACTCAGATTCTGTGATTTAACTAGAGATACTTTGCATAGTTCTAGCAGTAGAGGCACGTTTCTCTTTAACACCCACTGGGTCTAAACTTTTACTGCAAATACATCATAAAAACAATGAAGTGGGGAATGTAAATGTGGACAGGTTAGCAGGGAAGAAGATCTGCACTGAGCCTCTACAAGCTCAGCAATATTTTCTCCTCTGGACTTACTCAAACCTTAATGACAACCCCTCACTATGTTTATATCCCCAGGAGCAATATTCCTTTGCTTTAGCACACTCTGCTCTATTCGTGGCACATTGTTTTTAAAATATTTTAAAGGAGGCACTCAGCGTGCTGCTAAGACTCCTTCCATCAAAGCTGGAACAACACAGTTCTCCACAGAAAGAGTTCACTCCATTTCGTGTTCAATCTCCTGAGTAGTGTGAATTTATTAACAGCTTTGAAGTGATAAAAAATGTGATATATATGTGTGTGTGTACAGATGATCCAAACAGTACAAAAAACCAGCCAGGAAATCAATAAAGTAGCTTTTTAACAAATGCATTTCCAGCCGATCAAAAGAATCGCCTAACGGCTACACAGGGCTGATCTAACACTCATTACATTATCATTTCAAGGAAACATCCTTTGCAGCTGAAAGGTGAAGTCTTTCTGTAATGAGCTCCTTCTCAGTCAGCAACAAGACTCCTTTTTATGGTGCTGAGACAAAATAAATATGTGACAAACACCGGGGAGGAATTATTCTCTGCAAACAAATTTTTTAGCGCGTGCAAGGGCTCTGGCTTGGATTGGTTTGTTGCTTGGAAGTGAGGAAACCTAAAGAGAAAGAGGTCTTTAATGAAGGGTTTTCTCATTAAAAGAGGGACAATTTAATTAACCAGTGTTTGCCCATGAGGGATGGTGGACCTTGAATGGATGCCCCACACCTACTAAAGCTTTTCCATCACTCCCCTCCACAGCTGGATGGGAGAGAGAAAATACAGCAAAAAGTTCATGAGTTGAGGAAGAGAGAGATCACTCACCAAATACCATCATGGGCAACACAGCTTGGGGATATTAATTGTATTTTTTACCAACAAAATCAGAGCTGGGTAATGAGAAGTGAAACAAACCTTTAAAAACACCTTTTCCCACCCTTCTCTCCTTCCCAGCTCTTCCCTCTCCCTCACAGCAGAGCAGGGAAATGGGGAATGGGGGTGATGGACAGTTCATCACACGTTCCTGCCACTGCTCTTTGCTCTCCACTAATTCCTCAAAAGATTCTCTAAAAGTTCCTGCTAAGGAAACAAACATCTATCACAAATAACCACAACACATTCAAAATTTTCTGGGAATTGGACCTTTTTTTTTAAGGATAGTGGCTGGAGGCCACCACATTGCTTCACAGTTCTTTCTAAAGTAGCAAGGAAATTCAGTGTCCTCCAACTGTCTTTGGAATACACAATCAAATTAGACTTTCAGAGGAAAGTGCTGGTTTCACAAAGTACCACTGCCTCTGAACTTGTCAGTTCAAATCACCTGCAACCATTTCCAAAATCTGTGCAAATTGGGGTGGCCATGGACCACAATATAAGAGACAAAATATTTTTCCATGGCATTCATTAAGGGATTACTGATAAAATTATTGATGTAAACTCAGGCAGGTTGAGTACTCTGTTTTCCATAGTGCCTTTTTCTTAGGAAGTAATGTGGTTTTCCATAAAAATTTTATAGGCACAAGAGCCTTCCCATGAGGACTATAAAGAAAACCAGGAAATCTTGTCCCTCACAATGCTTCAAGGGGAGTCAGGAGATCCCTTCTTCATGAAGGGAATCACAACCCCCCAGAATTAAGCACAAAACCAGGATTCATCTCTTCTGGCATTCCATGCCTTCACTGTCAATGTCCATGTCTGAAGCTCTCCGGTCCAGCCTTGCCTGACACCAGATGGATAAACATCCATGATTTTACGGAATGATTTCTCTAACCAAACTGAAATATCTCACTCTTGAAAAGAAAAAACCACGTTAGAAATATCTGTTTCACTTGTTTTGTCATGAGAAGATGAAATGGCTCAGGGGCAGGCATTTACCATTTTCTACTCCATATTTTTGTTGATGTGTTGACATAACAGACCTGCCTATTTCTTTGTCCCATCATCCCTTTTAAACTTTTCTTCACCCTTTTTATTTTTTTTTCCCCCCATTTCTTCCTTTTTACCACCAGCCTTCAGCTGCCTCAGTTTCAGAGGATGCTGGAGGAAGAAGGTACTACAAAAAAAATGTGAATAGAAGCAAAGGGAGGAGGAAAAAAAGTGAATTTTATAATATCCTTAAGACACCAGGCAGTCTTTTTACCTTTCCCTGGGGCACTGGAGCATTTCTCTTTGCTTTAACCAGCTGTGGACTGCAAAAATCAAGCAAAAAAAAAAAACCCAAATGTGTATTTGGAAATTTCCTCACACTCAAAACAGGAAATTAATGTTGGGCCTCAAATTATATGTGGAGTTTGTTGTGGTTCACAGGAAACTGAGGAAGATCCTTTGGCCACCAAGGGTTTTGTTGGAAAATAGACTCAAAAACAAAGAAAAGAGTAAAGCTTCCACTTGCAATACTTACAATCAGAGGGGAAACCACTAAGATGATGCACGCCCTGCACTCTCCTTCTGTATTTTATTTCTTTTTTGAAGTTTTTGAGTGAAGAATACATCCAACTCCCCAATCCCCAGTTCAGGTTATTCTAAATGAGGTACAGAAAATTGTAATTTAGGGGCTACAACCTGCAAGGCTGGTAACTTTTTAATAAAGTTGATGACACATTATGTTAAAGTTTATGTCCTTGCTTGCAGTGTGAGATGCTGAAATAGAATTTTGTTGCCTTCATTTTAGTCTTGCCTTGCCACAAAGAAGATTGTGCCTTTTAATATTTTTGTAGTTCATAGCATGGCCCTGCAATGGCTAAATATCTCCTCAATTTTTATTTCCTGACCTGTCCCCGAGGCATTTGAATATGCAGGAATTTTCACACTCTCATTTTCTTCTACAGATGGCAGCTAACATTAAAATATTAACAACCGAGTGAAATAACCAAAACCTTTACCATTTGACTCTCCAACTCCACCCTTCCCAGAAGCATAGCTAATTTATATGATAATTAAAAGGAAATTGCAAAATTTTCAGTTTCCCCGAAAGAGTCTCTGAGGTGAAAATATCAGCTATTACAATTTTTTGCAAGGATGGAAACAATAACTCCCCATTTTAACACACTTTGGTAAGATTGCAATAGAGATTTCTGAAAATATATGAATGAGTTAAAGTATTCAATGTAAAGAAATTCTAAATATACAGATTAAACTGTGTAGTTTGAATGGTGAGTCTGTGATAAACACTGACTTCTAAATAACAATATAAGGACAGTATGAAATAAACAGCTCATAATGAAGGACACATTGTTCTCAGCCTAATTTTTCTCCTCTAATGCTCTTTTTTTGGGGGGGATGGTCTTGTTAAAAATTATTATTCAAAGTTATAAACTCTGAGTCACACTTCTTCCCTTCCAGGCAAGTTTCTGAGCTTCCTGAACACATCTGCTGCTGGCAAACAGTGGGAAAGGTAAAGCAAACAGCACAAAGGTGCTCTTTGCTGCAAGCAGTGTTTGCTGTCCCCCCTGGCCAGCTGCCACCCCAGCCCAGGCAGATGGCATCCCAGCTGCTGTGTGACCACAGAAAAAGGGACAGTCACACCCAGTCCAGCAGGGAACGCCTTACCAGCACCACAGAAAATGCAGCTTCTCCTCCTGATCTAAAATAAAACTTCTCAGTAGGTATGCACAGCAAAATCTTCCTATAGAAGCCCTTGTGGCAAGTCCATGTAAATTTGCCAAGCCACCAAGTTCTCTTTGTTACCCTGAATTTTCATCCTGTACTAATTTTCTATTTTTTTTTTACATTAATAAATATTTAAACTGTTAAAAATTATCTCTTCCAATGTGGCTTCTATGCACCTGTCACATGGTGTATTATTTATTATTATTTATTATTAGAAATATAGCCATCAAGGCCAAGTTGCCCATGGCAGGGGGGTTGGATCTGGGTGATCTTTACAGTCCCTTCCAAACACTTTATGTGGTTTTATGGTTCTTGGCAGTGGCAGCTGGGTGGTAAAATTGTTGTATGCAGTGCTTAAAGGTGCCACATCATGATCAGTGTGGGATCAAAATCAGTCTGAGGGAACAGAGGAGATCAGAGAAGGGGCAGAACACTCTGATTTTCCTTCTGTCTTTGCAGGGATGCTCCAAAACACATTTCAGTCTTAATGCATGGACAACAGAGACAGCACTGACACGAGCCCTCCTCAAAGCACTTTTGTCTCCACAAAATTCCGTCTTCATTTTAATTTCTGCCATTAAACTAAGCAAATTTAGGTGCCATTAGTTGAGAACTGGTGCTTCAAAATACTGTTTTGTCCTAACATATGAAATTTGCCCTTTACCAGAATAATAATCTTCTGTTTTACCTAGCAACAACAAGAAAAATGAGGCCTGAAGGGGTTTGTAGAGAGAAATCACAGTTTATAGGAATAAATAAGGAATATGAGTGTGTGGTTTTCAAAAATAAGAGATGCCCAGAGATTTAGAGAATCATAAACAAGAAAAGGCAGAGATTTTGTAAAGAGTTTTCTTAAAGACAGCATTTCCCTTTCCATTTATGTATTAGCTAAAGCAGTTAATAAAGGCTAATATTTATGTACTGCATATATTTCATAACACTTTGCATTACCTGGAAATAAAATGAATGTTCCATGTTCCACCAATCTGGTTTGAACAAAGAAAAATTAATAGAGGCTTCATCTACTCCAAATGAATCATCTTTTCAAAGGAAATTTTAGAGTTTAGGAAGGTGATAGGAGCCAAGGTATAAAAATTACATTCTCAAAATCAAAGCTATTTAATTTTGCCTTCATACAGGCTCATAAAAAGTAAATATCACTAAAATATGAACCTCAAAACAGGGTGTTTTGACCTTCCAGGCTGTTCCTCTGTACATGAGTGGTGCTGCTCCCACCAACAGCTGCTCATCCCCTTTTCCCACATGACCTCCAAGTGCAGGGATTAACAAAGGTAAATATGAAATCTGCACTGTTTCTAGAGAGTTTTGTGCAAGCAGACTGTGTCTGCAGTGCACACAGGTGTAAGAGCTCGATAAACAGCCCCACAGCTGCCACCAGCTTGGAGTGCACAAACAGAGCAGGTTTTTGAGTGTTTAACAACCACCTGAGCAGCCAGCACAACACACCTCTGAAGTGACACTGCTCAAAGCTGCCCTTGTTCCTTCCTGGAATTAAACATCACATGAGGCTCATTTAGAGCACTCTCCCCTCGGATCTGCAGCTGCCAGAGCAAGGCAGGTGTGATGTGCTGAGAGCAACATTGGGAGTGTCACCTTCTGCCATCAGCTGGGCCCTTCAGTTCTGCCTTACTGCAGGCTGGTGGCACAGAGCTGGGGGGAATTTGGCCACTGAGAATTATATTCTATAATTTCCTGGTCGCCATAAACCAGTATTTTGTCTGTATCCCCAAAACTCAGGTTTAGAGGTGAGAGTTTCAGAGATGTTCCCAACAAGGAGTTCATAATTCAGGAGAAATTTGGGCCAGAGTGATTTATTGTCCCATTATGTGTGGCAAGAGGAGGAACATTTATATTTATAATTTTATTTATATTTGTATTTATATTTATATTTGTATTTGTACTTGCATTTATATTTATATTTATATTATTTATATATTTGTATTTGTATTTGTATTTGTATATGTATTTGTATTTGTATCTGCTCTCCCAGTGGGATGGGAATGGGAAGGAAGAAGGTGCCAATGTTTTCTGCCAAGACAGAATAACAATTGCACAAACTACACAAATCAGGCAAGGTTATACTTTCAGGTGATTCTCACCGCCAGTTGGGCTCAAATGACAGACACGAAAAATATTTTACTGCCAACAGAATGGTACCTCTGGCATGCAGAAGTTCTGAGCTTTCTCAGCAGTGCTGCAATGACCAATATGTTAACTTGAATGCAATCAAATTAATTTGATGGTGGATGAAAGAGTGAAAAAAAATATATTTATTCAAAATAAAGTATTTCCTTAAATTAAAAGAGTCTGGGTGCAGTGCCCAGCTCTGGCTCCTCAGCACAGCAGGGCCAGGAGCTCCTGGAGCTGAGCCAGGGCCTGGAGCATCTCCGTGCCCAGGAAAGGCTGAGGGAGCTGGGGCTGCTCAGCCTGGAGAGGAGCCCCAGGGAGAGGGGCTGGGCCTGGGGGCCCTGGGGCTGTCTGTGTGTCCCTGTCTGTCTGTCTGTCTGTCTGTCCCTGTCTGTCCCTGTGCCCAGGCAGGCTCAGAGCAGCCCCAGGCTCTGCTCCAGGCCCAGCAATGGCCCCAGAGCCACGGGCAGGGGCTGAGCCCAGCAATTCCCCCTGCACAGGAGGCACAACTTCTGCCCTGGGCAGTGCCCAGCCCTGAGCAGAGCCCAGACAGGGGCTGGAGTCTCCTCCCTGGGGATGTTCCAGAATATTCCAGCTGCACCCAGCCCTGTGCCCTGTGCTCTGGGATGGCCCTGCTGGAGCAGGGAGGTGACACCAGGGACCCTCTGTGGTCCCTTCCAGCCTGACCCAATCTGTGATTCTGTGAAAGAAAGTAAAAATAAATCTCTTCTCTTTCCTCTCCCCAGCTTGCTTATCAAACCATGGCCAGGTAGGAATTACTGATTTTGTCACGCTGCTTCTGATCAGGATGCAAAGAAAACCCCAACAGGCAGATTTCCAGAGGAATTAGCTCTGCATATACAATCCATTCAGTTCTGCAACAAAAGATTGATTTAAAACAGTAGGCGTGGAAGGCTGTCCAAAGATTCTTGTTACACAACTGCTTTCAAACCTCTAACACAACAATGCACCACAAAGGCCAGGCATTATTTGTTTAACTCTTGCTCTGGGTCCCTGCTGGGCCAACATTCATTTTTTGCCTTGGTCCCTGTGCCCTACATAGCATCCACAGCAGCCACTTATCTGCAGCTACCCAGCTCAGAGTTTTTCTGGATTTTATGACAGCACTGCTTCAGATTAACTGTTCCCTATTCTTCCATGAGCCAGTTAATCACTGTACTGCTTATTCTATTACTGGCTAATCAAAAAATTAACAGTAATCATCCTATAATGGCAATTCTGTGGCATTGCATTAGTCAACTTCCTCTGTCCTGAGCTGCTCTTACACAAATTACTCCTTCTTTAATAATTCAATCTATTTTTTTTTGTACTCTGAAGTATCTCTCACATTTTGATCTTGACCTATAATGATTAGTTCAGGTAAATTATTTTCATAGCTGTTCACATTTAAAAAAAAAAAGTCTTCTCATATTTGAAGTAGTTTCTTCTACCTAGACAATTTCATTCCCATTAAAACTTTGTGTTGGGCACCCAGGTGCTTTTGGTAATTGATTTTTTGGTAATTAAGCATATTTGCTTTCCTCAAAATTGTCTCAAACACTCTTCAAGCAGCAATATGGAGGTTACCTTTGTAAGCCTTCTCCTGCCCACAGTTAATGCAGCAGTGACAAATTTCCAGTAGCAAACAAGAGACTTGACATCAGTATTTCTGAACAGTTGCAGCTAATTACATGACAGGCCCTAATTAGAACAACAGCATGACCTTCTGTGTGTAGATGCTCAAAGAACTACAGATGAATTCAAACAGAATTTCAAGAAGGCTGGTGACACAAACACTTCCTTCCCATATCATACAGGCACACTCCACATCCCTTGGGATCTCTCAAACAAATTTGATGCTGCAGTAAAGTCAGATATTATGCTAATAAGAGGGTTACAGGTTTGTTTTTTTTCTAGACACCACTTGAGCAATTGGTGGCTCCAGACTCTTTCAGAACACACATGAACATAAAAGTAAGGGCTGACTTTTCCACCACCAGGCAAGCAAACAAAATCCAGTGATCCAACAGGTGATTGGAGGATGCTCAGTTACAGAACCATAGAACAGTTTGGGTTGGAAGTGACCTCAAAGATCATCCAGTGCCACCCCTGCCATGGCAGGGACACCTCCCACTGTCCCAGGCTGCTCCAGCCCCAATGTCCAACCTGGAACTGAACATTGCAGGGATCCAGGGGCAGCCACAGCTGCTCTGGCAATTCCATCCCAGCCCCTCCCTACCCTCCCAGGAACAATTCCTTCCTAATACCTGACCTAAATTTCCCCTGTTTCAATTTGAAGCCATTCCCCTTCTCCTGTCACTCCAGCTGCTGGTGCAGAGCTCCTCTCTGACTTCCTTGTAGCCCCTTCAGACACTGCAAAGTTTCTCTGAGGTGTCCACACAACCTTGTCCTCTCCAGGCTGAGCCACCAAGCAGATTCACAGAGTTTAGGAAACAGGGAATCACAGGTGCTGTACCAAACACTAGGAAAAAAACCTCATACCCTAAAGTAAACACACATATCTGACCTCCTTGTTCTCGATGCTCTTCCCATTTTTAAAAGAAGGAATGAGGATGGCAGACAACTCAAATGCATCTATGATGTACCCCAAAATGACAGGAAGAGTTTCAGTTGAGTGCAGCATACACTAAAATCACTCATCAAGGGTGCAATGAAAAAGTTAAAATCCCTGCTAGTCAGCTCCTTAAAAATGCAAATCAACCACAACCCCACTGAAGTTATTGAAGATAGCAATGATTACTGGTTATTCTCCTCTACTGTTCATCTCATTTAGAAAGTGTTGTGTGCTATTTGTTAAAAAAATTCATTGTGTCAGGAAACATATTGTATTTTTTCTCATTTTTATTATGTTTTTCATATTATTTGTGAATTAAGTAATTGAAGCATCCAGTCAGCATAAATTTGTTTTTCTCTCACTTAAATATGTCCATGTCTCTCTTAGCAGAAATAGAAAACAGTTGCTTGCCATGACATAGTGTATGACTGATCTTTTCAAGAAAATGTCTTGGAAACTTGAAGGAAAGAAGGGACTTCATGGAAAACCTTTCTGTGCTGCTCATTTTCATCGTGAGTAACCTTAAACCACCCTAAACTGAGGCAAATATGCTTTAATTCTTGTCAAATGTGATTGCTTTACTACTCAGAGACTCCTATTAAAGATGCAGGGGAGATGAAAGAATTTGCAAATGTTATTAAAGGTGAAGTTGAATTAAAGAATGAAGACTCCAGTGCAGGGAGGGACTAAATCATGTACTGAGGGTCTGCAGTGGTTGTGGCTGCTTCCCTAAGCCTGATTCTGTGTCCTAAACAGCAACACTTTTATTTTTTTCTGTTTAAATTGTATGAGAATTCCATGCAGAGAGAGAACACAGACCCTGCTGTATACCTTACAGCCCTTTTCAAATTGCATTTAATGATATGACAAATGGTGTGTAATATCTGTGAGAATGATTTTAAAGGGTTTGCTCAGTAATCCCATTATCTTGATTAGGCTACTATGATAAGCATCTTTTAAAAATCTTATTTGCTCCTGGATTTTCCTTTGTAGTTTCATTGCACTTTGAATTGAATTGCATGCATCATCTTTCTGCCACAGCCTCCTATTTTATTCCAGCAATTTTGGATGTTATTGCCCCCTTGGCATCCCCAGATGTGCACTTGCAGATTTCACTGCCTTGTTGGATGTGCTTTCCCCTAGGTCATTGCTGCATTAGGACAGATTCGCTGCAGGAAAGAAATGGACACATTCGAGCTCTTCAAGCCTTAGAAAAAATGTGTTCTGCCCATGGTTGTGCAAAAATAAAATAAAATTAAGAGGCATACCTCTGGTGATATTACTCTCTAAGTATAGAGATTCTTAAATCCCCTGGGTAAGGTTTGTGTTTGTGCTGTAACAGGTAATGCACAGCCATGTATCACTGTGCACCACACCCCTGAGGATTCATGGAATCACACAGGACCTGGAGACCTTACAAGCCTTCCTCTGCAGGATCCTGACAGGAGCAGGTACGTGCAGACTGCAGAATTCATAGTGAGAGAAAAAAAAAAGTGTTTCAGCACAGTTGTAATTCCAGCAGCGTGGTCAGCAGTGCCTGCACAAGATGACCTGGAAAAGGATGTGATTCCTTCTGAGGGCACCAGGGATGGGGTCAACTTCTTAAAAATGGACAGGCACACATCTGTGAGCACAGCTGCTCCAAGAGTCAGGACCCACAGGAAACATTGGCACTAATGAATTGCTGGGTGTCCAGGGCAGGGAGCAGGAAGAGGACAAAAAATATCAACTTACATCAGCTGGTGGAAGTGCACCATGAGACAGACTTTTCAAAATATCCTGATTTGCAAGGGGCCCATAAGGATAATTACAGACCAACTCCTGGCCCTGCACAGGACACCCCAAGAATCCCAAACTGTGCCTGAAAACATTGTCCAGACATTTTTGAAAGCCAGTAAATAACTCCCCCCAAAAAACCCTCGTGAATGAGGATGCTGAGCAGGCATTCAGAGGTCTGTTGAGGAAATGTGCACAGGACTGGTACAGGAAACTACAAGGAAAATACTGGAGGAGGCAGAGGAGAGAAATCACCACAGGGAACACCCCTAGAAACTCTCAGGCTGCCCTGCCTGTGGTTATTTAGGATGCCACACACGAGGTAAATCTGCATCTCATACAGAAAGCAAACCTTTGGCATCTTAACTGCCTAGAAGGCCAGTTGTGTGGTTTTATCTCAGATTCTGAGACATTAAAATGGTGCGGGAATACATGGAGATTCCAGCATCTCCAGGGGAATAATCAGTCCCAGCAGGGATTCAGTCAGGGAGAAGCTTTTCAGCTGGGAGCACCAACCCTCTGCAAACCTGGGATCCAGCTGGATGCTCTCCAGTGCCAAGCTCTTCTGGAAGTCTGGCTCACAGCACTGAGTTTGCAGGGAGAACACTCTGATTTTCCTTCTGTCTTTGCAGGGATGCTCCAAAACACATTTTGGTCTTCTCAATGCATGGACAACAGAGACAGCACTGACACGAGCCCTCCTCAAAGCACTTTTGTCTCCACAAAATTCCATCTTCGTTTTAATTTCTGCCGTTAAACTGAGCAAATTTAGGTGCCATTAGTTGAGAACTGGTGCTTCAAAATACTGTTTTATCCTAACATAAAAAATTTGCCCTTTACCATAATAATTTTCTGTTTTACCTTGCAACAAAAAGAAGCCTGAAGGTGTTTGTAGAGAGAAATCACAATTTATTGGAATTAATAAGGAATATGGGTGTTTGGTTTTCAAAAATAAGAGATGTCCAGAGATTTAGAGAATGATAAACTGAGTTTTCAGGGGAGGACCACTATAAACTTCACAATATTAATTTCTAATTAAAAACGAGTTTACCAAAAGTGGAAACATTCAGTAAAAAAAACCAAATTTAGAAACCACCTACAGATGTCCTGATGCCAGAGCAGTGTGAAAACCCCTCTTGTTCTGAGTACTGCATACTTATCAGCACACAGCCTCAGAGAGCTCAGGAAGATGATATTTCTAAGTTACACACTACTTCCCATGAGTGGTTTGCATTAAAACCAAGTCAGCAGCTGAGATGGGGATGACCTTTCGACTATAACCACTGCTCCTCTCACAAGTAATTTCTCTAGAGCTACATTTCCCTGCTTTATCTTAGCAGATGATACTATTGCTACTGCCAATGCTGCTCTAAAATTCCTTTTATCTATTTTTGAGCTGTTATGTGCCTAATAATTATAATGTAAATGTGCTTTCATAGCTACTGGGCAATTCTTGTTTTTTCTCTCTTCATAATAAATTACTCATATTAAATTACAAACAGCAGCCTGAGGCTGTAGAGTTGATACCCAGAGGCTATTAAAAACTTTCAACCTCATGTCTGACAACTGGGGAGTTAAACAAACATCCTCACATATGTTACAGTTACAATAAAAGCCATAATTATCTTTGTATTATAAAGGATGTTAACTACCCCACAAATTTATTTTTCTTGAAATTTTATGAGGATGCAAAGCTACATTTTACAGCTTTAACTTTTTGTTTTCATTACTGTATGGTTTGTAACACCATCTCATATGCCTGGAAAAAAAATTATGGTTTTGGGGTTTTTTTACCTTGGCAAAGGAATATTCCTTGCCTTAAATTCCTCAGTTTCCAATAGCACTAAAGGACTGCAATATTTATTTTCAAATCTTTCTTCTTAGTGGATGATATCATAGACTTCTACTATCATTTTTATTTTTACTATTTCATACTGTTTTAGTTAACCAGTGCAAGGAACATGAGGTTGCATAAAAATTTAAATCAAATTTATTTTTGTTCTCATTCCCAAGAGATCAAGAGTCTCTTCAAGCTGGAACAAAAATAAACACTTTCCAAATGGTCTTAAGCAAATGGGCATAAAAATTCTTCTTATTCAAACAAATGCAACTTTCTTGGGCAAATAAACTGTAGCCTATAAATAGATTAACCCTGACAAATTAAGCAGGTGCAGGAAAGCTGCAGAGCCTGTGATGTAGCTCCTGAAAGCAAGAAAGGGCTCATCTGATGGAGATAAGACAATTGTTTCATGCTTCCAAGTACTCCTAAAGAGCTGTTTGATTTGAAACCTACTGAGATGATTAAAAAGCACCTACCAGCCCTTTTTATCCTTATTTTCATGGGAATATACAAATATAATACCACTACAGAATGTTCAGTAGAAATGCAGATTAAAGTGATGGTGTTTCTGTGCACAACATTTTTGTCTTTATTTATCCACGGTGCCCCATCTTATCGATTCACCAAAGTGTTTGAACACCTTTTTATTAAAAATAGCATCTGTGAGGTACATCTATTTTGATTTGGTATTGGATATTTACACTGCTCTGCTGGTCATTTAGACTGTAAATATTGGATGTTTACATTGCAAGCACAAAAATTAGACCTGAAAATATTAGAAAATGTGGAATTTTTTTTGTTCCTTCTTTGGAAGAACAGCTGTTCTCTCAGCCAAAACTACACAGGGACCTGAAAATCTGAGAGAAAAAATATCTCTCCTCTGTGACTTAATTTTCATCCCAGTTGCTGGGAGGAAGGGGAAGGGGGGGTAGGGGAAAGCCAAAACAACAGGGAGAGAATGATGGTTTAGACAGACAATAAAAATAAAGACTTTTACACAAAGAGTCCTTATTGTAAGAAATCAAATTAGCTAAATATGGTGGAGATTACAAATCTGCATAGTGTTCACATTCTTCCTGACATTCTGCAGAGATGTGGGCATTCTCTTCTAGGTAAAGCATCACAAACAAAGAACAAAAGGTCATCAATGCCAAGTGGAAAAAAAACAGTATTTGGGAAAAAGATATGTGTGGTAAAAATAAGTTGCTGTGAACTCATTTGGCAGAAATGAGAAAAAACTTAATTTTTTCTGTTTTTGTGTAGAAGCAAATGTACCCACAGTATTTAAAATACAAGCTATTCTTACGAAATAAAGCATTCTTAAAATGAGAATAAAGCAATTTCAATCTGTTAGACCAAGAGAGAAAATAAAAATACATGTGGTCAGTAGGAAAAAGGGATATTTTTTCTCTTAATATTTCCCTAATAGATTATTCCAAACATGTTAAGCTGCTTTCAAGAAATCTAGGTGACTCTAGAAAGATTATGCAAATAATTATTCCATTTCTGTTCTTTTTTTGGTGAAGTATCTCCACCATTTTTAATGTAGCAAAGTCCCAGCAGCCCATATCTCTACCACACAGCTGGCAAGCATATCTAAAGGATTATGCATAATATGCATGTGAGCCCATGAAGGAAATGCATTTATTCAGGACTGAAAAGAAGTAGGAAAGCTTTAGTTCCTGAGCCACAGAGAAAAATGGCTTAAATAAATTTCTATTTCTCGTCCATCCTTTTCCTCAAACCCCAACCTCTTGCTACCTGCACCTCAATTTTCATGGCAAGGTTAAAAGCATCAAACCATTAAAAAAAAAAGCATAAAAGCATCACCAAACCCACTCTGCTCCCTGCTATTTGTTGTTTTGTTTTGGGGGTTTTTTTGGGGGTGGTTTTTTGTTGTTTTGTTGTTTTTTTTTTTTTTGGTTTTGGTTTTTTTTGTGGATTCTGGATTTTATTTTTTTTTTTTAAAACCAGATGAATGCACAGAATCTTTTCTTCCCTCCTCCCACTTAGGTAAGCATTTGTCACTGACATCTCTGAGAGTTGCAGGCTCCCATCAAGACAAGGCTGCTGTGGATACTGGCAGGTGTGAATGCAAGAGAATAATTCATTCTCCTCAGACTTATTCCTGGGCAAGAAAATGTGAAAATGCTCTTCTAAACCCAGGAGCTACACCTAAAGGAAAAAAAAAATAAAAGAAACCAAACCCCAAAAGGTGCTGCTTTTTTGATGATAGTGTATCCCAAATAATTAATACTTTGCATCACTAATCACTATTCCCACAACTAGGGCAATTCTTTAAATACAGTGCACAGACTTCTACTTTTATAGTAATTTTATTGCCAGAAGTCCTCAAGGAATGAGGATGTGGGTGGGCACATCCCCCCCTTGAATCCCACTTTGCTAACAGTTGGGTTTAAAATTTGAGGATTTAAAGTTGTCCAAGGAATCCTGTGTTAAAGAATGGCAGCTGGCTGGATTTTTGTCATGTTTTATACTGTTTGGATTGCTACAGAGCTTAACTCACACCTTGTGCACCAGCAGTGACACCAGCCAGAGCAAAATGAGTTTTTGTTTTGGGGCAGATTGAAACAGAAGGTTTTGAACTGAATAGTTGATGTGTTGATAGCAATCAAGTCAAGACAATGTGAAGCCTACACAGCTCCTGAGCTCCCAGGGGAATTTCTGCAGTGAAATCCATGGTGCCACAACTGGGACAACTGGGGCATGAGGGGGCAAGGGACATCCCAACTGCTTTGCCTTAATGCTGAGCTGCTAAAGCAGGAGATTTCCCCACCTAAACCGGTGCAGAGCTCATGCAGAGAAATGAATTTCACTGTTGCACTTCTGTATCAGATTTTTCTAGTGTCTTATTTCGTAATTTTCATCTGTGGCTTCGCCCTTCTTCCCAATACCAATAACCCAAAGAGACAGCAAGTGATGAAAAGGCTGCCTGCAAGAGCCTGGCACACCCTCTCTGTGCCCATTTGGGAGCCTCTAAATGTCACCCACTACAAGGGTGGGTCCCATGCTGAGTATCACTCTCCTGGCCAGTAAATCTGAACTGCTGTCCTCAGATCCCTCTGAGGTATAATCCCAGAAACTGCTTAGCTGAAGCTCTGTGGTTCAGCTTTTTGAATCTCCCTCAGAGTTCTGGCTCTTTTCAACCATTTTAAGAAAAATTCACGGCCAATAACAGTGTCATCACCAGGCTTTTGTAAATAACCAAACTGGGTCTGTTCTCAGTTGTTCACCTCTCACACTGAACTGCCCACAAAGGAAATCAACCCCCTGGGATCATCTGGAGGATGAGAGGCTGGATATGCCCTGTCCATGGGTGCTGGGCTGATCCCACAGCCTGGGCTGCAGGTGAGGGGGGAATTCTGTCCCTGAGCCCCTCAGGTGTGACCCCACCTGCAGAGCTGCCCCAGCCCTGCCCCAGCCCAGGGAGGAGCTGGAGCTGCTCAGAGAGCCCAGAGGAGCCCCAGGATGAGCAGAGGGATGGAGCAGCTCTGCTGGGAGGAAAGGCTGGCACAGCTGGGATTGTTCAGCCTGCACAGGAGAAGCTTTGGGCTGAGCTCAGGGTGGCCTTGCAGGGCCTGAAGGAGCTGCAGGAAACCTGGAGAGAGACAATTCCCAAGGGCTGCAGGGACAGCACACAGGGAATGGCTTCACTGTGGGGTTGGATGGGATCTTGGCAATTAGGAATTGTTCCCTGGGAGGGGCTGGGATGGAATTGCCAGAGCAGCTGTGGCTGCCCCTGGATCCCTGGAATGTTCAGTTCCAGGTTGGAGCACCTGGGACAGTGGGAGGTGTCCCTGCCATGGATGGGGTGGCACTGGGTGATGTTTAAGGTCACTTCCAACTCAAACCATTCTGTGATTGTCTGATGACCCCAAAGCCCCTGTGAAGGGATGGATTCTGACACCCAACAGAGACTGCACATGAGATGTGCAACCAGCTCTCTGTCACCTCAGGCACAGGGTGGCTCCAGGAGAGCCTGAGGAGCACAGAGAAAGGTGGCTCAGCTCTCTCTGTGCTAAAGAGCAGGCTGAAGCACAGGCAGATCCTCACCTGACCCTCGTGGAGATAATCAGATAAAGAAGAGGGAGCACAAAGTGGAGCAAGCCTTACTAACTCGTGCCTGTCATGACCTTTGCTTCCTCACAGGAATTCCTTCCCTTGACCTACCATCCACTTCAGAGCATTTGTTAACCTTCTTTAAATTAGAAATTATAATGTAGGCTTGGAAAAAACATAAGGAAAAAAAAAAAAAAGAGAGATGATAATCCCACTGAGACACAAATCTCCAGCTGATAGAAGTAGACACTGATTCTGTCAGCCAAGGGCCTGACCTGTGATGCCAAAACTGAAAAGATGCTCTTACCAGAGGGGTTAATTCAGACAACTCTTTTAAAATGCAAATTTTCTGCTTTTTGCTTTTCTTGATTTCAAGCACAGCAAAGCAGGGGCTGTAATTAGAGAATGGGTAGTCGGCACTGTTCACCAGTTGTGCGTAAGCTTTAAACTAATAACTCAGCAATTAGAAGAAAAATGAGCAGTAATTACACACATTTTACTCACTGCTAGACAGATGGAACATTTTCTGCTCGTTATTGGCAAACTGTCACTGCGTTTATTTCATTTTTAGTGTTTACTGTTTGTTGTAGTTTGATTAGGAATAATTACAGGCTAGGAAAAATACGAAAGAAATGAACAGCCTTTTCATTTTTACATCCTTAAAGTGATGCAGCCATTTCTTCCCCCATTTTCTCCAAGATGAACATGCTCTCTTGTTAAAACTTCATTGAAATCAGGCTGCACCTTATGAAGCTTGAGAGGAAAAGGAGTAAGGCAGTGCAGGAAAGACCATCCTCTCCAGAATGGCTGAGAAAACATTGCTGGGGTCACAGGCAGCTTCCCTGGTGGGCACTGCTCCATATTGCCAGGCTATTGCATAAATTGGTTTATATTTATTGCAGCTACAAGGCTTTAGTCAAAAGAGGCATCTGAGCCAGATCCCAGCTCACAGGGCAGGAGCTGCAGGGCACAATCAGTGCCCTTACCCCAGGTAAGCAGGAAAACACAAGGGGATGGAGGCAGGACCTTCATTTTTCCACCTTGCTGGAGTTTGCTTCCCTATTCCCTCCAATAATTCTGGATTTCTGAGCCTCTATGTTGCACAAGCTGTGCCTTACTCCCAGTTTTGGAGGACAATTTGAGGGAAGGGAGAAGGTGGCTGTCACCTGTGGTTAGACTGAGCTGCAGAGAAAAGCATCCAAAGGCATTTCCAAAGTTTCCAAAGAAACCAGGCACTTGGAGAGATTTCTAAATACTGAAGCTTTGAACCAGGGATAAAAACTTCCTGTTTTAATTCCATTCACAACAAGGTTTTTCTAAGCTCCTATCTGAAACACATAGAGAAAAACACACCAAAGTGTGAAGGTTCAGTGCTTGTTTCTTCCTCAGTTCCAGCATCACAGGGATCCTTGCAGAGCCCCTGCCCTGCACCTGGATATCACTGACATTTTTGATGGATTGGATAGGGGGAAAAGCAAATTAATGTTCCTATCAATACATCCTTCTGACATTACAGACTAAAAAGATCTTGTGACAAGGTGTGAGGTGGATCAAGCCTGCTTTGCCTCAGGAATCCATTGAGAAATTGTGGAAGGTCTGAAGACCAAGGCCCAAACAATCACTAAGTGAAGATTTCCTCTGCTTTGCTTCAAATACTTCCAGCACAATTTTATTCATTGACTTTCTCACCACCTCTGCCTTCTTTAACATTTAGGTTTTTTAAAAATAAAGGGTCAAAGCAGCAAACCTGAGAAAAAAAAAGGATTATTAATTTCCCTGCAAATAATGTGGGATTTGAATGTTGGGGATGGGGTGCATCACTGATAAATCAATTTAAATTCACTGACGCACATAACCTAATACCACTTGAAAGAATAACAATGCTAATGAAGTCCTAGGAAAATCCAAACCAGTCCTCTTATGAAATCTGGCTGCAAACTTCTCATGAGGCAGCAGTGGATAATCTCCCATTTATGTAATGCCTTGGAAAAGTTTCCTGGCTTTATGGCAGCATCTTTAGGGCAACGAAATTTTGGCATGGCTCATAAATCCTGTATTAGTCAGGTTGGAATGGACAACCTTATGACTGGGAAAGTTTTCCCACTGCCAGCCTTTTTGCCTGGTACAAAGCTGCCAGGAGCTGTATCCACCTCTCCTTTCACAATTCATAGCCAATGGTTTTATCAGCAACACTAAATAAATGTTCTCTCTGATGCCACAACTGAACATGAACGAACTCTACAGCACAAGGCATCACATGAAGCAGCTTTTTCAAGGTCTGAAAAATACAGTAGCTCTGAAATAGATTTCCTTGCCTAAAAAAAAAATATATCTTTGAGTACATATTATTTTTAAGAATTTTCTGAGTGCCCTTTAATTATAGCTTCAAGTTTTTCTCCAGAAACATGAAGCTTCTTTTTTAGCTCCAGAATAATGAGCAGTGGATGCTTCTTCTCCACTGCCAGCTGAAAGACCAAACAGAGGCTCTACAGACCCTAGAGGTAGAGATGATGATGGGGGAAAAACATCCTGACTACAGGAGCAAGACAGAAATTTTGATTGTTGCAGCAGCAGAGAGCAACAAAACAGTAGTGGAAAATAAATGGAAAGCAGGAAAAATGGCTGAAAGAGCAAAGACTGTGCAATAACAGAGGGCTTCAAATGATGCAGCAAAATATTCACTGCAAGGCATTGGTGCTCTTGTGCATGAGGCAATTCCTACTTATGAGGCTGTTGTGGAAATTTCTAAAAGGAAAAAGCTGTTTCATCAATCATAGAATCATAGAAAGAAAAGAAAAATGGCAGGGACACCTCCCACTGTCCCAGGCTGCTCCAGCCCCAATGTCCAACCTGGAACTGAACATTCCAGGGATCCAGGGGCAGCCACAGCTGCTCTGGCAATTCCATCCCAGCCCCTCCCAGGGAACAATTCCTGATTGCCAAGATCCCATCCAACCCCACAGTGAAGCCATTCCCTGTGTGCTGTCCCTGCAGCCCTTGGGAATTGTCTCTCTCCAGGTTTCCTGCAGCTCCTTCAGGCCCTGCAAGGCCACCCTGAGCTCAGCCCAAAGCTTCTCCTGTGCAGGCTGAACAATCCCAGCTGTGCCAGCCTTTCCTCCCAGCAGAGCTGCTCCATCCCTCTGCTCATCCTGGGGCTCCTCTGGGCTCTCTGAGCAGCTCCAGCTCCTCCCTGGGCTGGGATCCTCCCCTGCAGGTGGGGTCACACCTGAGGGACTCAGGGACAGAATTCTCCCTTTTCTGGTGCCCTCACTGGGGGCTGAGCCCAGGACACAGTTGGCTCTCTGGGCTGCAAACACACATGGCCAGCTCATGTCCAGCCTTTGTCTATGTTATATTTATCCAGCCTTATGATGGAAGGCAATTTCAAGTAGGTGGGGAACTGGAAACCAGCTGGTTTTTATTATTTCTGAAGTTGGAACAAACGTGATCCAGCAGAGCTGAGACTCCACACCAAGTCAAGTTTCTGCCCAAACAGCAGCTGGAAATTGTCCTTGCAATGTTATTTACTCCCTGAACACTTGGGAGCACACTCCTGGCAACCACGAGGTACAGCACCAATATTGTATCTCAAATTTATAACTCACTATTCATAACAAATCATCATTTCCTTTTGGCTATGCTTTAAAAGGAATAAAATGAAACCAGTTTCACATTTCTCATTTTCAATAAAATTTGGAAAACAGCACTTTCCTCATGGTGACAGAAGAAAGAGAATTTCTGTCTCGTTGTAAAGCTGAGCTGTTAATGATATTTAATTACCCACGCTTAATTACACCTGGCACTCTCCATCTTTGGCTCCCAAGGATTTTCCTAGTTAGATGATTAATATGCATATAAGTGTGAAAAATTTCAAAGCTGGGGCTTAACCCTGGCACTAAAGCATGGCAAACCCAAGCATCTGCACACCCAAAGCTGGGCTCCATTTCTTTGTTGCACTTTATCAGTACTTTGATAACACAGATACATTCCACACAGGGGTAAAAAAAACTGTTCTGTGACATTTACTTGAAACTATTATTTTTTTTCCCCCCTAATTAAGGTTTTACACCAGGACACCAAGCAGAAGCACAGATTTTGGAGACTCTTAATTTGATCTACACAGGGAGAGTTAAAGAAAAATAACAATTATTATGAATATGCTGCAGTAATTGAGGGCTGTACATTTCATTCAATAAACCTGAAGCAAATATGACAAACTTCTTCTTATCTGGTAGCACCCAAAGGCATCCCTCATATTTTATTTTTTTTAATAGATCATAACTCCCTATTTTCTAGTCTGCTCCAATATGTAGCAGTTTTATAAATGGAGATTCTCAGAGCATCAGAACTGTGCTTCATCAGGGTCTCCACAGGAGCTTGCATTATTAATTACACCTTATATAACATTTGAACAGTATTCCTGAATGGCTCTCAGAGCAATTTTTAGAATATCCCACTTATGAAGTGGAGGATAAATGTGAATATTACAAGTCCATAAGGAGTGACCTGTTTTAACCAGAGGGTTTTTATTTTAAAGATGGAAGATGGTACAAGCAGGATGGAATTATTTATATAAATATATGGCAACAGTAAGTTTTAGTTAAAGATTTTGCAACAATAGCACTGGGTCACATAAAAAGTTGAAATTTTATTCTAGAGTTCAGATTTTGTTTTGAGTTGCATGAGATTTGGGCTGCTCAGTTCGTGCATCTGGGCTTAATAAGAATAAATAAAACTGATGTTGTGCTGTTGCAATCCAGTAAATGACGCAGAATAGTTTTATGGAGATCATTTTGTGTTTGTTTTGAACGAAAAAGGTGCCTAAAACTAATGTGTTCTATTTCTGTTCCATCTACAACTCTAGTCAAAGAATCCCAATGGCTAGAAAATAAGTAAGTAAATAAATAAATAAATAACAGCTCAAATCTAGCTGATAAATAAACTATTGAAAAATAATCAGACTCTGTCTCTTTCCCTTGCAACAATTTCAAAGATTTCCAATTTATTCCAGCTTTTAAAAAGTGAAAACCCCCTCAATTTCACTTATTATAGAAGTTCCACTCTCAGTTTACAGCTGCCCAATCACAAACAGTGTGAAAAGTTAAACAACCTTTGAGAACCCAAAATTGTTCCAAATAGAATCAAAGAATGATTAATATTGATAAATCCCTCCCAGCCCAGGCAGTCCCAGCTGTGCCCATCCCCACCTTGTCACCCTGAGTGCCACCTCCAGGTGACACCTGCAGGGATGGGCACTGCCAACCCCCCTGGGCAGCCCCTGCCAATGTTTAAGAGCCCTTTCCATGCAGAAATTCTTCCTATCACAAACTTTCAATATGTGACTGCTTATCTTAAACCCAAACATGCTTTAAACAGCATGAAAACCTGAATGTGGAGAAGTTTGTTTGGCAGAAATCAGGACCAGAGACAACACGAGGTCATCAGTGAAGCAGCACTTACAAAGCACAACACAATTAAATTTCCCTTTTCTCTTCCAAAACCCACATGGGCTCTGAGCAGGTATTTATGAGCTGGTTTTTGCTGACTCTGTTAGAACAGCAACTTCTTTGCTGAGCAAACTAAAGTGTTGCTCCAATATGAAAGCAAATATTCCCTTTCCCACTTCTGACTCAGCTTTGAGTGAAATAATTTCTCCAGTTATTAAAGAGGCAGATGACCAATGTAATTTCACTGCCAACTTCTTCAAACATCGATCCAAGGCAACTCCATTAATGGGTTGTTTTATTAATGTGCTTTGTCAACTTTATTAGCCACTATTCATGAGGACTCTCTCCTAAGGGTTTTCCTCTCAAAATTAAAATGAAGTGAACAAGAAGAAAAGCATCCCACAGTTACTTGTGCATTTTATAAAAAAAGGTGATTATTAAAAATCTTTTGGCAGATAGAGAAGCTCAAGTTTTCCTCTGTATTTCTCTGAGTGCCAAGAAACATTTGGTTGGTGAGGTTTGCTTGGTTTCATCCTGTTTACATGACTTGGGGATGAAAGATCAGATATGAGTCAGTAATGAGCTCTTCCAGCCCAGAAACCAATTGTATCCTGGGCTACATGAAAAGCAGTGTGGCTTGCAGGTCAAGAGAGGTGATTTTCCATTTCAGTCTATATCCAGGTCTGCCATCCCCAGAACAAGAACAGGGTGAACCTGTTGGGTTGGGTCCAGAGGGGGACCACAATAATGGTCACAATATTGGAGCACCTTTCCTGTGAAACAGGCAGAGATGGGGTGGCTCAGCTTGGAGAAGGGAAGGTTTTGGGAAAAAAAATTATTGCTTCTAAGTCTGCAAGGTGCAGGAAGCTTATAGAAAATATGGAGACTTTCTACCAGGACCTGCAGAGAGCAAGGAGCAAGGACTTAAAACTGAAAGAAGTGGACCTAAGGAAGAATTATTTGTTTTTACTATAACAGTGATGAGACACTGAAAGAGATTATCCAGGTATGGCTGTGCCATACCTGGAAGCGTTCAAAACCAGGCTGGATGGGGCTTGGAGAATCTTGGTCTATTGAAAGATTCCCCTGCCCATGGCCTCCTGCAACCCAAACCAACACTTAATTATCATCAATATAAAAGAGTAGAAAGCCTTTTTGAAAAAAATAATGAACTTCTTGGAGATCTGGATAAGACTTTGGAATGCCTTACTGGTTGAGGAAAATGGCATTCTGTCATATTTGTTTCTCCCACTTTATGCACAGGGATTAAAGAAGGCTTTTCAGAACCAGAACATGACTGAAAATGCTACAAGCCCTTCACTTTTGTTTTACACACAAAAGATTATCATTACTGATAATCTCAACTTTTTAAAATTCTGTTGATCATCACAAGTAACTGCCTTAACCCTGAATGTTTCAACACACATTTTAGAAGCTGGTTTGTAAAGGGCTCCAAGAGCTTTAGAGGTTTTGGGACACTAAGGGAGCCCCTTTCTCCACTGGACTCCAGAGGAAAACCGGATTTCTCCATATCTCCACTGGAGCTCCGGAGGGAAACTGCACCTTGTACAGGAGCACTGCTCCAGCTGAGCCACATCTGTCACTGCAGGAGGATGCAGCCACCATGGAATGGGACTGCTGCCAACACCCTGCCTGACGGGTGTCAGGCTGTACTCTGACTGTGTCAGGGTTTGGGGTTTGTTTCTTTGTATTGCTGTATTTCTATTTTAATTTCCCTAGAAAAGAACTGTTATTCCTAATTCCCATATCTTTGCCTGAGAGCCCCTTGATTTCAAAATTATAATAATTTGGAGGGAGGGGGTTTACATTCTCCATTTCAAAGAGAAGCTCCTGCCTTTCTCAGCAGACACCTGTCCTCCAAACTAGGACAGTTTGCCTGTTCCCATCCTCCTTTCCCTTGAGCACTGACCACTGCAGAGCATCCCTGGAGCTCAAGAGAGAGTGTGAGAGGACGTTTCCACCTCCTCACAGCCACCTGCAGCCTGACCAGTCCTACCCACCCCAGGCCAATTACTCAGCACAGCTCCAGCAGTGGGCTCCCATTTTAATAACAACAGGCACAAAATTAAAATCTTTGCCAGCTCATTCTACAGCTTCTCTAGAAAATTCACATTCAGGAATGTGCAGTGTGAAGTTAAGCCAAGGAGAAAAACACTCCTCCCCCTCAAAAAATAGTTTTACAGGGACCATGTCACTGCTGAGGGAGAGGGGTTTAGCAAAGAAAAGCTGATTTGAACTCCAGTTTTTTCAATATAAGAAAAGTCTCTGATAGAGTTGACAAATGGAAAACAAATTTTCACCAAGTATAAGCACTTTGTAGGCTTTCCTTCATAAAGTATTAATCTACTTGCTTCCCTTGACCTTTTTTAACATTTTTCCCCCATTTTTTCTTCCACCTAGAGCCTTGGTAATGGCAAGGAACAAAGAGGTGCTAAACAGTGATGAAGACAGCAGTGAATGTGTTTGCTTTTATGGTCTGCAAAAATTCTCCATGGGTAAATTTTAAAAAAGGCACAGGTTATACTAATAGGTGTCACACAAAAAGAACTGGAAGCAAGGAAAATTACAAAAGAAAAAATATAATTTTACCAGTAAGGTGGCTGGGTGAAGGTGAATGTTTAACTGAACAGATGCTGCCTTGCCAAGTGACTCTTGCAACAGCTGCTCTAAACCAGACAGCACCAGAACAGTGAATATAAAGTTATTGATGTTACTAATTGTACTGTGTCACATTTTGCACTATTGTTCTGTCAGGTTCCTGCAGAAATTTCTGACAAATACACTACTTACACTTTCCAGCCAGCTAGTAGCATTTTAACATGCCATTCTCTAGGGGGGGGAAAAATGTCAAAATCCAAGGTATTTTGAAAAACTTGCTTCATTATGAACTGGTCCATTGTCACATGCAAGAGCATTTCATTCCCCTGGCTGCTGTGAGAAAAATAAAAGAAATAATTAGACACAGTACAAAAATGTAGAACAGAGGCATTTTTCACTCCACTTATTAGCAGCGAGGACGTTCCTGACAGGAGCAGGCAGAGATCCCAAGCAGAAATCAGCCACAGGGTGGTGGCCAACATTTTCACAAAGATCCTCCTACCTTGCACCTGAGAGATAGAGGCTGGCACTCAGCAAGGCTTTCAAAACAGCTGGAGGTCACAAATGCACTTGTGTCCCCTTTATTGAACTCCTTTCCTAAAGGTCAGAGAGAAGCCCAGTGGGAAAGTCAGAGCTGAACTCAGTTTGGAGCTGCTCTGAACCCGGGGATGACTCTTGGTACATTCCCCTGTGATCAGCATTACTCTGCTAAGAAACAGAGCTGAGCATCAAAGGTCATTGTTTTGGTGGGATTATGAGCAGAAGTATTCTTAGATAAAGAAAAACAACTCCCCACTTCTGCCCTGGAGTCCAAAAGGCAACCTGAGGAGTGAACTTTCCAACCTGATTAGATAAACCAAGGCTCTTTGTCATAGAGGCAGCATCTGTTCCAGGAAGAGTCCAAGAAGGTTTTTGCTGATTCATTTGCTGCCTATCAAGACTAAATTATGAGCCCTGCCTCAGAAAAGAAAAATAAATTATCATCAGAAGTTTTTTCATGGAGATTTTTTGTGAAGATATATATATATATTATTTTTTTAGCTCATTTGCTCTTCAAGGTTAAAACAGAATAATTGTGCCTGAACAATACTTCCCCTGGCAAGCACAAACAGAATTTCAGTCACACTTTTTGTGCAGAAGAGTTGGAAGGCAAGGTCAGAGTCATGCTCAAACTGAGATTTAAAACTCTGATTTTTTTGAAGCCTTTCTTTATACAGGGATGCCTTAGAAATGTTCATAACCACAATTTTGTTGGGGGCTTCACAGCTTTGTTGCCAAAAGTCATCAGCTGTCACAGGTGAGCTGATATGGGGGACAAGGGGTGAAAGAATAAAGATTATTCTACATGGGTTATGTTTCTCACAATTGATTTGGTAAGGTTATATTTTTTTTAAAAAGTACTGTAAGTAAATTTGAAAGCACAGACCAAATCTAAAGCAGATCAAGCCAGTGAGTTATCACACCTTTTTCAGACCTTAACAAAAAAACAGAAGTAAGGGGTTATTTATTCAGCAAAGCCACACAGAACTAATTATCTGGCATTTCTGAATTACCCACAATGTTCCCTGTCCATCATTTGGAAATGATGGCTTGTTAATGCTTACCTGGTAAATATGGCATGTCTGGATAAATATGAATATGTGGCTAAAGAAATACAGAGACAGTAAGCTAAACAAGGTCCATTTGAAAGGGCAAAATGTATTCCATCTTTCACACAGGGCTGTGGATAAGCAGAAAGGTTGAGATCAGATAAAGATGCAAAGCTGGGACAGCATTGTGAGCTTCAAAGGCAATGAGTGCTTGGGAAATTGAACACAGAGACTGGATTATATTGTTGAGGACTCAGCTGAGCAGCCCATAGAATTGGAAAATTGTCTTTCTTTTGATTATTGGTGTATGTGGCTGATTTAATAAAAAGAATCTGGATGATGCCTAGAATAGGAGCCTCCTTGTACGCCCTATCCAGTACAGAATAAATCAGCTTTCAAATATATTTCATATGGAAAGAGTTGAGCAAGACAGACAAGGTTAAGTGAAGGAAGGAAAAAAAGGGCTGACTATCAGGTGAATAAAACACACTGACTGAACTGATGGCAGAAAACAGGAGTGTTGTGGATTTATGGGTGAATTTATACAAGTATTTGTCAGCAAGAGTGAATCTGGTTGACTTCCCAGAAATACCAAAGTACAAGTAGGAGATCTGTTAAACTGCTCACATTAAAATCCCATCAGACACAATTATTTGTGATCCCATTACCCCAGACACAGGAAAAGGTGAACACAGAAGGGACCTAGTACTACATATGTAATACAGGGATACCCAAGCCATGTTCCCTACAAGAACTTCCAACATTTTATCTGTGTCTACGCTGTCTGCACCATCCTGATATTTCTTCCCAAGCATTTCCAACCCAATTCTTCACCTCATGCACTTTATTCCCTTCCCATTTCAGACTCCAAAGCAGTCACAGGATCCTTCCTCCCACCTGGCTGTTACACCTCCCTATTTGTCCTTATCCTCTTTCCTCCTCTTCCATCTTAAAATCTCCTCTGTGCCCATCCCCTGACAGTGGCAGATGAGAGCCACAGGCCACTACCCCAAATTCCAGTGTCCCATGAGCTGTTGTCACCACCCTCAGCACCATCAGACCTTCCCAAGTTTATATCTCACCAAGAATGTCATGAGACATCAGATGGAGCTATGATTCCAGTGGTGCCATCTGAAGAACAGGAGAATTGTCATCTAAACCTATCAATACAATGCTACAGCACACAGGAACTTCCATCTTAGACTTTATACTTATTTATACTTTAGACTAGACTTTATACTATCTATAAAGTATAGATATTATCTAGATATATAGATGTATATGTCTATTTATTGTCTTCATACTTATTTAAATACTCTACTTAGTATTTAAACTCTTAACATGAGATTATCTGCAGGCAGTTCAAGGACAGGAGTTTAAATTCAGGTCTACAAGCAAATGCAAAGCTCATGTCATAGTGACCTCATGTTTTCAATTGGTAATGCAATGACAAAAAAAGTTTGGCACAGTGACTAGAAAGTGAATGAGGATCCATTTTGAGAGTTAATTATGCTTTCCCAACACTGAGCAGTACAAAATGTTCTTCAGTGCACTGCAGAGATTTGTTGGGGTTGTAACCAGACCACAGTTTCAAACCCCATGGCAATGTGCTGGGGATGTGTCACACTGGAGGTTGGGAAGGAACTGAAAAATGAAAGGAAAACTGCTTTTTGCTTCCTGACCAGAGGTGCTGCAAAATGTCTGTAAAAGTCCCATCCAAACAGATTTCAAATACACTGGAAAATTCCACAAGAATAAGCTCTGCCTTTGGTTTGTGATCTGTTCCTGCCCCCCCAGCCTAAATTTTATTTTTAGAAGAGCTAAGCTGTCTCCATGCTATGCTTATCCAACTCTTATCAAGCCTGCTTATCCAACTCTTCTGTTTTGATGGATGGATTTAGGTCTGTGTGACTAAACTTTGCCCCTTTCTGTCCAAGAAAGAAGGAAAATGACATAATTTATGTACATGAGGTACGTCAAGTGTTACTTTCAAGTCTTGTAATAGATCTCAGTAAACTTTTGTGTGCTGAAGTTAATAAATATCAGGGAACATGCAAAGTTCTGGATCTAAATTACGTCACTGGACTAAATGGTTAGCTGGAAAAAAAATCCCTCAAAAATAATTCAAATTTATAGAGCTGCAATTTACAACAAACATGTTCCATTTCCTTATTCTTTCAGGTAAAATTTCTGATTTTGGGTGATGATTTCTTTAAATCATCACCCAAAATAAAACCACTCCAAAACCCCCAACCAAACAGCAGCAACAAACAAACCAAAAACCACAAAAATAAACCAGTAACCATCTGTGACACATGGAAAATATCTACATCAAGCTATAGGTTCAAAAGTTCAGCAGTTATGAAGTCAATCTATTTATTAATTTTGCTGCTATTCCAAACTACATGCACAACTCCTGACTGTCCAAGCTGGTTAGATCAAACTCAGGTCAGTACATGGCATTCTCATGCTATTGATCAACAAAACCCCATTATTGGGGAGTTTTTAACATAATTTTCACTTCCATTTTTTTATGCCCCAGGGATGCCACCAGTCCCTTCAGCTCCACAATCCACTGATATCTCTGTATTTCTATTTTCCAGAAGTTTCTGGGCACTCCCCAATGTGCATTGAGCAAAAAGTGATTGTTCCATCAGTCCCTGGGTCGTCAAACAATGCATGATTTCTTCAATACCTCCTCAAGCTGACAAGATTGAACTGAATTGCATTATTATGTACTTCAGTGCAAAAGATGGCCTGAGCAATTCCTGCAGTTCCCTCCACACACTGTTCAGAGAGTGGGGCAGTACTTTATTTTTTTTTTCCTGCAGCATGATTGCTTTAGGAGAGTTAATTGTGATATTAAATAGGGTCTCTCTGCCTACCTTTCCTCAGGGTAAGAAAAGTCAAGAACGAAGCCTGGAATTACAATCAAGCCTGACACATGTACGGAGCATGACCTTCTCTGGGCTCTCAGATGCTGTGACTTCCCAAGCCAAAGAGAAATAACAAAGTGAAAAGGCAAATATGGGTGGTGTGGAACATGTTTGGTCAAAACTCAGGAACAGAATTTTTTTTTACAAATATCTCTGAAAAGAACAAAATTATTATTTTCCTTTTAGCTGCAGGATGGGACAACACATGAATGCTGTAACACTCTGCAGAGTTAATCCTGAATTCCAACTTGCATGCAAGAATCTCTATCTAAAAAGGATATTTCAGAAGCAGGCAGCACTTCTGAAATCCAGTTTAGAATTTACCATCAGAGAAGCAAAACGTGGGGAAGTGTCAGCCCCACCCCTCCAGAACATTGGTGCACATCACAAAAGAACTATTTTTATTGTGAAATGACACATTGATGATCTCATCTGTACAAAGCTTTTATGCAGTTGGCATGGATAATATATCAAAAATAGCCCTTGAGAAGCTGGTCACTCTAGGGCAGAGTTACTGTTTTGAAATTAATTTTTTTGCACAATTTATGCAAAATTTTCCCTTGCCTGGCCAACGAATAGACAAATGATTTTACAGAATCTTCAGCCATGGAGAAAGGTGGAAAGGAGATTGAACACAATGAACAAAATATTCCCAGAAGCAAATATATTAATATGTGGGAGGAGGGCACAGCTATCTTTAATTCCTCTTTCAATGTATTTTCCTATATTAAGCTGGCATATTTAAAATTCTTGAGCAGCATTTCCTTATTTTCGTGACAGAAGTCCCTCATGTCAGTACCCTGGACAGCTCACACACAACTCAACAATGGAATTCTTTTTCATTTGGTTTTAAAGAGATGCAGCTCTGAAGAGAAATCATCACCTGTGTCATCCCAGCTCAAAACCTTCTCCAGTGAACAAAGCTGATCATTTCTGGCTGTACAGCAGCACATCCTTCTGCAAGTCACTGCACCTTGAGGTAAACACTGATTGTTAAAGGGTTGTTCTCATTGTGAAACCCTTGCATTTATTCCTCCTGACATGGTAATGAGCTCCAGTTGTATCTCCATAGTCCTTCAGCCATGTCAGCTGGGAATAAATAATTTCTGCCTGGATTTTCAGGAGAATCTGGGGAGTAAACTCCTACAGTCTTCACTTTGGGATAGTTTTTCCAGAACCCAGACCATTTTCTAGATTCACCCTGGCACTTCCTCATCAGAAGACAGAATTCAGCTGCATGCCTCAATAAAGCTAAAAGCAAAAGTTTTATCATCTTCTCACTTTTGTTAGTATTCACTTATTCCCATGGCAGTTCAATAGTCTCAGCACACCAGGGCAGGGCAGGCTGCACCCACACAATCCCAGAGCACATTCCAAGGCAGATCCCATTCCATCCATGGCTCCTGGCAGATTTTGGTGAGAACACTATGGTAAAGAACAGGATGTGGCTGCAGAAGGGACCACGCAGAGCTAGGGCAGCACTTTTCTGTGACAAACATCCTTGTTTTGGCTCCTGGAGATCAGCACAACACAAAGCAGTGCAAGAGCAGCTTGAGAAGTGGGCATGGACTTTGGGGAACACACTGTGCATGAAAACTAATGTGCATGAAAAGCAAGAACTTTATCTCCAAGGCAGGGGAAACTTATCTGTCAAATGCTCAAAGCCTGGGAGCTTGTGCATTCCAGTGGATTGACACTGGTGAGCCTTTTCTTTCTCCCCCTCTGTAATTCATATTTTCATCTTGCTTTTCCCTTTACCCAAACCTGGATACTGGATTAATGCTGGTGAGCTCTTTTCCCCCCTTTCTTTCTCTCTCTTCCACTCTGTAATTCATATTTTTCTTTCTCTTTTATTTTTACCTAAACCCATGCACTTACACCAAGAGATCAGGAACCAACAGACCCATTTCCATGCCAAGTGTGTAACTGAGTCATAAAACTCTGTTTCTTTTGCAGACTTTGTTGTTCCTTTCAATCAAGAGCATTTACAACCCCTGGTGCTCCCCTCCCTTTCAAGGTGGAACATCCAAATGGCAAATCCTTGCTCCCTTCTGGTCACTGGGCTATCCTAGGATGTGGAGCAGGAAATGGACACCTGAGTTCTGGCCTCTCTGCTTGACCCTTAAGGTTGTTCCCAAAGGGGAGGGGATATTGTGATACAAACCTAGTTTGGAGCTAATATTTCTACCTAGGAGCTAATAATATCTCCTTTTTTAGGGTAATTCTTGTCCTCAGCCTGTCCTGTGTGATCAAGTGCCACCACCCTATCACTGCCTGACATTCCAGCAATTTGACAAAAATTTCATGTTTTCTTGCTGGATGGTAGGAAAAAATACTGACTAAACCAAGAACAGACCCATAGATCATCACATACTTTTTGAGGTATCCCATGTGACCTGGGGGTTGGTTTTTTTTTAATCTGTCTAATAAAGTTCCATGTAGTTTTTGTATGGTGATAAATGTTTTTAATTACTTTCATGACAGTAAGTCAATTACTTAATGTTACAGTCCATTATCACAGTACTCCTTCTCTAACATATTTCCTGAGTCTTCAAAAATAAAGGGGAAAAAAAAAATCAAGATCAAATTTTCAGACAAGGCCTATTTCCCATAAAAATGAAAATTATGTTGGTGTCTTTTGAGGTTTTTAGGGGGGTTTTGAGGAGATGGTTTTCTTTTATTGTGAGGTTCTTTTTTCTTCTTTTTTATTCCCAAATCAGCCTTTCTGCAATTCAGAATGGGATTGCCACTTGGCCTAATGCATTTTGAAGTAGCATGAAATTAATGTTCTGTACTATATTTTGAGGGAATGAGTAAATGTGATTAGCACGAGACCTCCCCATCGTACACTGCAATTGCACTTTGCTGAAAGCTAGAATTATATCCTGAATATAAACGAGATGAAACTTCTGAAAGTGATCAGCAAGTTATGCAGAACTATATATAATTATCTATTAACTAATTATAGCAGGGTTTGAGTCAGAAATATTATTGAAGGGGTAAAAAAAAATTGCCTATTTTTAATCTAGTTATCTTTAGATGGTTAAAATCTCTTGCTGAAGGTAAAATTTTGAAGTCACTAAATCTATCTGGAAAAGCAGAATGTCCCAGGACCTGAATGAAAGAATTCAATTCTCAGTAAAACAACTAAAATCAGTCATTGGTCACACAGCTAATTTGCTTTATAAAGGTTAAATATAAAATCTTAACACATGGTCCAGGTTTCAGCCACCTATAGAGTGAGGACAATTTTCCAAAGAATCAAAGTTTTAACTTTCAAGTCAGAGTTCTCATAATCACTAATACATAACAAGAGAGTAATTGCAAAGAAAGAAATTATAGAGGCAAAGTGACAGAGCAAAATATGAGATTTTCATTATTATTTATCATCAACAAGTGTCCAGCAAGACTTCTGTTGGACTCAGATGTCTTCTTTCCTCCTTCAGCACTTGGTCCAGTCTGATTAGATTCTACTCATTTTTCTGCTGCAATCAATAAACTAAAAACCACTCCACCATTCAAAAAACACTGAAATACTTTTTAAAACATACTTGAACTTCTGCTGTTATCAGGATATGTATGACACCTAAAAGCAAGCTGAGATTGGTGTCCTTTTTCACACTGTGAATTCATGAAAGAAAGGTGGTACCTGCCCAGAAAATATTTTGTCTTTAAAAATATATATATTTAAAAAGAAAAAAAAGAAGAAAAAACACAAAACAAATAGGCAAAAATAGAAAAAGAGAACAAGGTGGGAACAAGTCCAAAGCAGAGACCTATAGGGCTTTCCCCAAAACAAACACACAGAAAATCAAGGATAGTCTTAAAAATACAATCAACTCTTGAAATTTTGGTTCATGGCTTTGTTCAGTAAACTACACTATCAACTATAGAGGTTTTATTAAATGCCAATATTATGATAAATTTTGAAATAAAATTATTTTAAGGTTTTCACTGGCCTTATTTCCCCTCTCTCTTCCCCAGCAAACTTTTGTCTCAGCTCTCCAGAGCAGATTTATTGAAGTCCCTCTACTTAGCTTAAAAATAAAATAAAAATTGGCAAGTACATCTTCTGTGTTTCCTAAGAACCAACATGATATTTCAGTTTAGCAAAAGTGACATGGTGATGGGTTACAGAGAGATGAAATGAAATCATATTGCTGAACTAACTTCCTAGGACACCATGGGAATACTACATGAATTTTCATATTCATGAGGCTTAATTATAGCAAAATAACCAATCTGTAAAATACAGCTACGTTCAAGTACTGATTTCAAGACTAAAACATGAACAAAGAGAAGATGTTTCCCAGGAGATGCCTCTACAGATGTGCAGAGGCACAAATGTAAGCAAAAATCAAAAAAGACAGATCAACAGATCCTATAACATGGAAGAGCTAGAGCAGCAGCCAAGGAAGAATTAACCTCCTTTGGGAATGCAGGGAGTTTAAAATATTGCATGAAAGGTCTACAGCAGCTGCACTTCTTGTTACATGGTTATCACAAAAAAAAAAAATCAGAACCAGAGAGATTGCAAAACATTAGGGGGAGAAATAATACACATTTCTTTAACAGGAACAGTAGCAAATAGGGACAGGTTTTCTTTTAGCCAAAAATTTTGAAACAGTGATTGAACAAGGTAGGTTATGTCATTCCTGGGGATTTATCAGTTTTAGCCATTATCATTTCCATTTTTTCAGGTGGGACAGAAAAATACTGTCACTATATTCTATATATTGTTTCAAGGAAAACCACTTGGCAAGGGGCCATAGTCCAAAAAATTTAATCCTAATTTCTCCCCCAGTATAAATGTTGCATCCCAACATAACTCCATAATCCATCCAACTCTGGGCAGAAAATGATTCTAAATAGTAAATATCTCTATAATCTCTTTGAGGCACTTCTGGTCCTTGAAAAAGCCAGGTAGTGGGAATTTAAATCTGCATTTCATTAGCCTGCGGTTAACAAGCTGAATTTCTTGTTCCCCTGAGGGAGTATTTCCACCTTGCTTGTTTTGAAAGATGCTCTTCTTTACCTTCTCAAGAAAATCCTCCAGGCAGATTAACATAAAAAGTGATTGTCTGCACAAAAACTCAGAAGCATTTAGAGCTACTTTTTATGAATTTGGCTCAAACCTCCTCATTTGGAATGCAACTACCAAATTATTCCCTACATCATTAGAGATAAGGCAATTTCAGAAAAGAATGGCACACCTTTGAATGAAGAAAAAATCCCAACTAATGCCTACAGTCAGAGAGATGGTTGCAAGAGCCAGCCATAAATCCTGTTGTTTCAGAAGGGACTGGCAGTAACTCTAGCAAGGTTTTCTTCATGTTTTCTACATTTTATATTTTTATTTTTTTTTTTTGCCAGCTGGAGGGGTTTTATCTTCACACATATAATGCTTTACATTTATTTATATTTTTTTAGAAGTCCTCCAAAACACCTACCAACAACTCCACACACTCCTTATTCCATTTAATTCAGTGTCAAGTTTTAACATTTATATTAACATCCTGAGAAATGCAAAAGCTGTGCTTCCAGCAGCTTAAACCTGAACGGGAAAAAATGGGAACATGGACTTTAAAACACATCATTCTATGAAAATCATTCTTCTTCCACAAGATATGAGTCACAAAACCTGTGACTTCATTACCTACACAGAGCATTAATGCTTTTGGATGTTTCAACATTTGTTTTCTGCAAGATTTTCGTTCTGTAACTTTAGACACGGGGGAAAAAAAAAAAAAAGAAAGGAAGAAACTCCAGCTTCCAATCAGCACCTATTATTGAAATGCTAATTTTCATTTAAATATAGAAGAAATAATAACATTTGCATTAAAACTG